>NC_056680.1:131324991-131547491 GCF_018350215.1 Panthera leo
ATGAGTAGATCTCCTTTAAATGTGTATCTATTGATGCTAATATGGGTTGTGCCTTTTTAAGAATGGAAGATTATTAGTTTTAGAAGTGTGATATCCTTATTTGACTCTAGTTACAAACATGTATGATATATAAGTGAAATACATGTAATGTGAAATTTATAGTGTAATAAGCATTCTCTGGAGACTACAAGTACAAAAAATATTGGTATTTTCTAATTTTGATTATCTTTGTTATTTAGTGGAAATGGTTATTTTGAAACATAGCTAGAGAAATTAAAGATTATATGTGGATATTTATATATTACGTTTTGAGTAAATTTGGCTTGCATTGGTTGAAAGGAAAGACGACTGGATTAGGACAGTTATACCCAGCTCCAGTCCTATCTGTGCCGCTTACACTCTCTGAGATCTTAGATAAATTACTTTCTTCTGTGAATCTTTCCTATAAACTATGGAGGAGTTTATAGGGTGAGCCAGAGGCAAAGGAAGTCTTCCCAATTAGAAGATCCTGGTCATTCATTGACAACTCATTTTATTTCGGGTCTCATGCTTGACCCAAAGTTTATGTAAGTGAGTTCTCTTCCCTAAGATAATTCAGATGTGAATATTCCATTTTCTGAAATTTACCACTAATAAAAGTAGACTTTGGAATGTAATTTTGTACTTTTTCAACTCTTAACAACCCCTTTGGTAACCTCCGATTTGTTGAGTATGCTAGTTTTGATTTTACTTTCCATGAAATGCAGAGGATTACGTTAGTGGTCTTTATGGAGAGATTTATTATATCATTTAAAATACATTGTCATATAACACGATTTTTGCAAAAAACATATAATTTTGTTTTGAGTTCTAAATTTTATTTTATTTTATTTTATTTTAATTTTTAATGTTTATTTTTGATAGAGAGAGAGAGACAGAGCACGAGCAGGGGAGGGGCAGAGAGAGAGGGAGACACAGAAAACGAAGCAGGCTCTAGGCTCTGAGCTGTCAGCACAGAGCCTGATGTGGGGCTCGGACACATGATCCGTGAGATCATGACATGAGCTGAAGTCAGATGCTGAACTGACTGAGCCACCCAGGCACCCCAGTGAGTTCTAAATTTTAATATTGATTGAGAAATTCAGAGTAGATATTTCAAACCAAATGTTTTATTTGACTAAGTATAGTTTGTCTATTAGGTTTTCTACAGAATAAGTCAAATAATGACTTGGTAGTTCTCCATGACACATATTTTTGAGAGGCTTTTTTTTTTTAAACTTGAAAATACTGGTAGTAAAAATTATTTCTAAGAAAGACACAGGTAAATAAGGCATATTCTGTATTTTCAGTAGTTTTTAATTACATGTGAGATGGAGAAAATGCTATGCGGGTTGATTACTTCTGGCTAAAAAAATAAGGGAGTGCTTCATGGAGGAGATGGTAATTGAATTGAGGTATAGTGCAATTTGAACAAATAGAATTTGAGAGGTGAGACACAGTCTAGATGGAGCAAATTGAGACTTTAAAGGCTGATCAAGGCAAGCATGAAATGGTTGATTCTATTCTGGAATGTAAGGGAGACTAAGAGGAACAATATATGGGAGAGGCAGATTAGGTGCTAAAATGAAGGGCCTTAGGTTTTGGGCTAACAAGTTTTGATTTACTTGGTAGATATTGAGGAACCCCTTCTGTTAAATGACACTAATTGATACATTCATAAGGAAAGGCGCCAGGGAAATATTTCTATGATTTGAAGTCAAATTTATTGAATTTAGGTATTCATGTGTTTCAGTTCTCCCCCATGTCAGTCTCATAGATTATAAAAACATCTTATATATTTGGAAAACCTTGTCAGATAATGGTGTATTCTGCAAGTATTAATGGTAAGAGAGGTATTTAAGGATATTTAGTGGATGTGAGGGCTATGAATTTGAAATTGTCATTGGAAAAACAGGAAAAGGACTATCATTGTAGAGGTGGAAGAGACATTGTTTTTAGGCTGTTTTATAGAGACATCTTTTGGTATATATTTAAGAAAACTTGAGTGCTCTTGAGTAAACAGAAGGTTTGAGATACAATTCTGAAGACATATAAGCCATTATTAATTTGAAGAAGGGTCAGAACCAGAATATTCAAGTGAAGATGTTTAAGAGGCAGTAGAGGATAAAGAGCTGAGTCAAAGAGAGGATGGAAAGTTGCACTCACAGGCTGTTTTAGATAATGAAATTAAATAGCAAGCATATCTTAACATGTAAATGGATTATATGCCAAAAGAGTTTTTATTGGTTGGTCAGAACACAGACCACACTTTCCTTGATAAACCATGTTATACATGGCTTTTATGTCATAGGCTCTAAGCTCTTCAACTTAACCTTGATGTCAAAAAGGGGCGATCCATGTCCCTTACAGAGCTTGCAAATAATATTTGTTAATACTTACCATTTTTTTTAAAAAAATATAAAACTTGTTAAATCTTAAAAATTGAATCTTTCTATGTCTCTGTGTCTGTCTGTCTCTCTCTCTGTCTCTCTGTCGCACACGCGTGCGCACACACACACACACACACACATTGCTTTTTCAACCTGTCTTAAAAATTCACATTTGGCAAGACTAAGCCTGCATGCCTACACAACAAAGGCAGTAGCAAATACAGTCATCTGAGAGGGTTAAAACCCACCCCTTTTGAGACTTTACCTTAGTACCCTACAACTTTATTTTATCTTACACCCACCTGCTTCAGTCTTAGCTTTGGGTATTTTATGAAATATATATTTGGAAAACTTTGTCAGATTGGGTGTATTATGCAAAGAATAATGGTGAGAATGGTGTTTGAAGATATTTGATGGATGTGAAGACTATGAATTTGAAATTATCTTTGGAGAAACAGGAAAAGGACTATCATTGTAGAGGTGGAAGAGACTTTATAGAGACAATGGTATATACTTAAAACTTGAGTGCTCTTTTGTGAGTGGTATTTTGTGATCCTCATAATGTATTTGTTTACCATATTATTCTTTCTAGTAATATTTGCCCTGAAACCTAACCACGGCACGCAATAATTTTTGTAAGTGAAACATGCTCGCATTACAAATGAGATATCACGAATAGATTCCCTCTCATTCTAGTAGGTTTGGATTTCCCCCCTTGTCTTCTGTTGTCTGTGAATTCTCTGAAGGACTTCATTCCTTCCTTAACTGTTGACTGTTTCCTTCGGCTAGAAAGAATATTACTAGATTTGTATTTCAGAAAATAAACAAAAAAGTAAAAACCCACTTGGCTTGTGTTGTGGAGTGCGGGTTAGAGGGAGTTAAGACTGGAGAAAGGAGATTGTAAAATCAGTAGGAATTTTACATCTGCCAGTCAGGAGAGAGGTGTGGCCTGAATATATACATTCGGGTATTGTTTGCCACAGGTAGTGGTTGATACTGGAAATACAGTGGCTGGTTAAGACATGGTCTAGAATGAAGTCTTGGGAAAAGTGACATTGAGGAGGTACTCCTAAGAATAGGAACTAGTAGAGACTGAAAAAAGATCTCAGAGTTAGGAGAGGAATTCAGAAAGAGGAGTGTCATGTAAGCCAAAGGGAGAGTTTTAAAAAGGAAGGAGTGAAAAATAAACTGAGTGAGAGAAGTTACACAAATCAAGAATTAAGAATTCACATTTGGATTTGTCAGCTAGGAAGTGATCCTTACGTTGATTATAAAATGTTTAGCTTTAAGGATGTGAGGATTTAGTAAACCTTTGACCATCTATGTGAATTTGTTCATGTTAAAAGAATGAATCTTGTTTATTCTAATCCTAACAAAATATTCTTGTCATATAACAGCATCATGGGAAAAAGAAAAAAAAACCCAAAAATTTATTGACAAAAATAATCAAATGATAAATGAATAATAATTAATTCTACCTTCAATGACTATATAAAGTTATCATCTAAACTGGGAGACTTTTAAGAAGGAAAGGGAGGGGCGCCTGGGTGGCTCAGTCGGTTAAGCGTCGACTTCGGCTCAGGTCACGATCTCGCAGTATGTGAGTTCGAGCCCCGCGTCGGGCTCTGTGCTGACTGCTCAGAGCCTGGAGCCTGTTTCAGATTCTGTGTCTCCCTCTCTCTCTAACCCTCCCCCGTTCATGCTCTGTCTCTCTCTGTCTCAAAAATAAATAAACGTTAAAAAAAAAAATTAAAAAAAAAAAAGAAAAAAAAAGAAGGAAAGGGATAACTATTAATAATTATAGTAAGGATGAATGTCATTTAACCCCTGCAATCAGGGAGGAATGCTCACCCTGATTATAGTTCACAGTTCACATTTATTGAGTG
Source organism: Panthera leo (assembly GCF_018350215.1). NCBI lineage: Eukaryota > Metazoa > Chordata > Mammalia > Carnivora > Felidae > Panthera > Panthera leo. Next base: position 131,329,286 of record NC_056680.1, read on the forward strand.
CTAGCTATGTGCCAGACGCTGAGAGGAGTTCTTTACCAGTTTGTCTGATTCAATGACTACGGATTTTAGTTGCCAACATTATTAATTCTTTCTCTGTATATATTGAATGTATTGACAAAAATGCTATGTGTAATTTTGATGACCTTGTCGAACTTAACTTTTATTTAAGAAATACACACATACAAAAATTGGTACCCAGTGTATACCAAATTATGTCCTAGAGAATGGAGAAATGAAGATGATTAATAATAGTACTCATTGTTAATGATCTACCAGTGTAGTTGAAGATCTGAGAACAAAATTTTAATATAATATGGTAAAGTGTCATGATGATAGTGTAGTTTGTGAAGGCCACAACTTGTATTTTTTATATTTTATGTCCTGTATTTCTTAGGGTTGAGTTTATAGTGTATTAAAACTTGGTAAGGTACAGTTTGCTTTCTGCAGTAAAAAACAAAAAAAAATACCAGTGGAAAATACAAGGCATAGGTGATTATATGGATAAATGGGGTTTTCTCTACCCTAGAAAGTATATTCTGCGTGTGTGCACATGTGTGTGTGAATGTGTGTGTGACGGAGAGAGAGGAAGGGAAGGAGGGAGATTAGTTCTATATCACAAAGGGATACATTTCCATATCTATAATGTAATTTTAGCCACACTCAAGCTATATTCTCTGAAGGGTCTGGCATATTTCTCTGACACATCTGGTAGATATGTATGGCATTAATTAGCATAGGTATTGCTATAAATGACATGTCAGTCCAGGACAACAAAAAGTATTTGTTACTGATGTCAATCATTCATCCTTTGTCAGTTCAAAAGGCTTCCCTAAAGGAATGCACATTGATCTTCACTGATCCAAAATACAGCAAAACCATTCCTGTGTTCTAGAAACAAAAGTGGAACTACCTATGTTTGAAAAGCCATATGGAGACATTCATACAGAAAGTGCATGTTTATAAATTTGAGTAGTAAGACTGTTACATTAGGCCAAGATTAATTGAATCTTTTGAAAAGAAAACTGCAGTTTTCTGTAATCCTAAACTCTAATCTCAAATGAGTTTGTTTCCTCAAAGCTTTAATTTTTAGTAGCCTAATTTGTGTTTTTGTTTCATCTGGAGATAATTTTGGAGTATGCCAGGTAAATATCCCTTACAATGGTTAAAAACAAAGGTGACCACACGAGTATCAATTTGTGACTACACTGATGGCTTAAAGAAGTACTCTTCTGCCTCTGTATCTCTGGTTTTCTTATCTGGCTATTTTGATACAGATACTGATTGATTTTGTTTATTTATCATAATCCTATTATAGTTTTCTTTTTGTAATAATAATCACAAGTGTAATACTCTTATATATCTGAGCAAAAACTGGCTTTAAATGATACGTTTCCCCAAAACGTCTATATTTTATTTCCAGTTTTTCTCCAAAAGTTCCCCCTATATTCTAATTTATTATTTAATGGAACGCAATATGAATGACTTTAAGAGAGTGTGATCTAGGGTATGGCACAAGTTGAAGACATTTATCTTAATATTTCATTTTAATGAGGCAGAAAATATCCATTATTAGAAAACTATAATTTGATAAAATTTGTAGAATACAATTAATTCCCTTAAAATTATGAATGTTCATACCACCATGGAGCAGATAATCATACATCACATTTCAGTGTCCTTGTAAAGGTAGTATGTGTTACGTTTTTACATCTTAGAGATTTGCTAGAGAATTAACATGAATCAGGATTTAGGACGTACCCATGTTGTGTACTTTAATTTGACCAACATGCTTTGTTTGAATAGCAGTTCCTAACCTTTGTACCATCTTTAAAATTTTTACTCCAGATCTCTTGCCCTGCCTACAGACCTTCTGCTATCTGTTTCTGGTCTGTCTCATGCTCTTGAAATCATCTTTTTTTATTATTCCATTAAAATTTTTAAAAATGGATTTTCCTTTACACTTTTCTAATCATCCTGTAATTCTTTAGCTCTAAGACATTAAAATGAATGAGTAAAAATATTTGATACCTAATCGTCTCTGCCAGTCCATTCAAACTCATGGATTTGCAAAATTATGTTAAAGTCTTTTAAAAATACATTTGAGTAGGCTTTTGTAGTCGTTTGGATTGTGAATATTAATTTTCTCTTGCTATGCTGCTTAGCCATAAAAATGAAAAAGAAGATGGATGTGGGTTTCTTTTAGTGGTGTTAATTTAAAGTACTTGATTTATTTATTATAATATTCAACAATGGCAATTCCTATTTTCTCTGTTCACATCAGATCCAACAGAAAATAATGAGAAGCCCCCACCCACCAGCACAGTAAGAAAAAGTTTGATGCGTTTTGTAATAATTGATTAAAAGTATAATTTCCCCCTAGATCAAACAAATAATAGAAGTCTGTTGAAGCTTTGTCCTGACCTATTCTGGAAGTAGAAGAATACCCTGGAGAAAGAAGCATTGTAAGCACAAAGAGTAAGACTCCTCAATCCTGGGAGAGAGAATTAAAGTCTAACCCTCCAAATGTAAGTCATCTATACTCTATATTTTCCATCCCTCAGTTTTTGTAGCTATTCAGGTATTAGTAGAAAAATATGTGATGCAAATATTTGGATGTATTTTCTGTACAAAATATATAGGTGTTTTTGCTGTTAACCTTAAATTTCTATTTGTGTTAACATTTTCTGAATCGTAACATAAGGTGATGCTTTGCAATAATACTATTTACTGCAGAATGGATTATTTTTAATTTTATCTTCTGGCAAAGAATTGTTAAGAATTTTGAGAGTATTCTGATGAAAAGAAGGTAACTTCCTTTGATTTAATATCAGCAATTGTGCCATCATAATCCCTTTTTGCACTAAACTTTAGTTCTTTCTTTTTCTTTTTTATTTCTTTATATCTGAGAATAAGACTATCTTAATATATCTATTTAAATCCACCTTCCAGTAAGAGAGACATTAAGACCTTTTTTTCACTTTGCATAGTGAAAATGAATTGGAATGAATTTGTATCCATAATCCACTATAAAAATATATAAATTTTGTCAGCTCAGTGTACTGGAAGGACTGATTCCCTATCTCATTAGGAAGAACTTAAAAGATGTGTGTTCATGATTATATAGAAAGAATTCAGTTGCTGTTTATAAACTGGTAGGAAGAATGATGATTAAAGGCAATGCTTGTTTTGGGAAAATTACTTGGGAAGAAATTTCTTGTCAGTTGTCACTTTTATCTGAAAAGTTACTTACTGCATCGCCCTTGTGATAAGGCACTTGATATGTGATATACGGCTTACTGCCAGAAATTTGACTTTCGGTTAACAGTTGATAACCCTTTTCATTCTTCAGTGAATGAGCTCAGTGGAAGAGTATTGTTTTGATTTTAAAAAGTCTGAATCATGGAAATTATGTCAAAATTGAAACATGAATTTTACAGGTTTTAAATGTGATATTCTTATTGACATAGCATCTGACAAAGTTGTCAAAGTAGATTGCAGTAAGAAATCTTCATAATTTATCAGTTCACATTTAATATTGTTTAGAACATTTGATAGAGCCTGGAAACACTCTGGCCATTTCCAACACTACAATTATGAATTAGGATTTTTGAATTTAGCATAAACTATGTAGATAAAAAAAACTTTAGTGGTTTTTGGTCTTAGATATTTAGTTCTAAATTTTTCTGTCATTGAACTAGATAGAGATGCCTTGGGAAACATTACAAACATTATTATTCCTTTTGCTGATGTGAAACAATTGTTCCTTATGTAAAATTTTAATATTTGCTATTGAAAAGTGTGACAGAAATTTTAAAAAGTTATTTAGATTTGACGAGTAAGTGGTAAACTCTTATTTACAGGTTTGAGATTGATGAAGGATTGGAAAATATTATTTTTACAGAAAACTTTTGTGGATCTTCTCTACAATATTGTACATTGTAATATGTACAATATTACATATATATAATCAATGAATATAGATTAAGTATACCAATAATAACATGCTTGAATCTCATAAACATAATGTTGAGTGAAAAAAACCTAGCACAAATGAATAATGTATGTATGATTTCTTTTCTATAAAGTTCCAAAAAAGTGATTACAGCAAAATTAAGAATAATAGTTAAATTCTAGGTAGGTGGTAAACACTGAGGTAGAGTTTCTAGGAGCTTCTGGTATGTCAGCAACATGCTATTGATTCACTAGGCTGGTGGTTGCATGGATATTTATGCTATGCACAGCCATTAATGAAAAGCTAAGTGCATCTTTGCTAAGATCAGGTATAAGGCAAGGGTGTCCTTATCACTTCTATTCACTATTATACTGGAAATCCTAGCTAAGGTAATAAGAAAAGGAAATAAAAAGCAGCCAGATTGGAAAGGAAGAAATACGCATTTGCGGATACCATGATTATCTATGTAGAACATGTCAAAGAAATCAACCAAATAAAACCAAAACTAAAACCTCCTGTAAGTAATAAATGATAACAAGTTTGCAGAAAACAAGATTAATATACAAGTCAGTTGTTTTCCTTCGTCCCAGCAATGAACAACTGGGATTTGAAATGAAAAATAGAGTACCATTGGGGCACCTGCGAAGCTCAGCTAGTTTAACATCCAGCTCTTGATTTCAGCTTAGGTCATGATCTCGTGGTTCATGAAATTGAGCCCCACATGGGACTCTGCACTGACAGTGCAGAGCCTGCTTGGGATTCCCTCTCCCTCTCTCTCTGCTCCTCTTCCTGCCTTTCTCAAAATAAATAAAACTCAAAAAAATAAAAATATAGTACCATTATATTAGCACCAAAAATATCCTGAAACCCAGGTACAAATCTATTATCTCTCTATCTATCTATCATCTATCTAACTAATATAAAATACAATATTAAATATATATAATATAAATACATACATTAAAATATATAATATTTATGTTAAAATATTAGACTATAAAATTCTGATGAAAGATAAGAAAATCAAAGATCTACAGGATATTCCATGTCTCTGCAGAAACAAATGCAATATAATTGTAATGTCGCATCTTCTTTCCTTGATCTACATATTCAACACAATCAGAATAAAATGCCAACAGTTTATTCTGTGAATATTGATAAACTGATTCTTAAGTTTATCTGGAAAACAAAAGACAACAAGTAAATAATATTATATTGAAGAAGAACAAAGTTAGAGGACTGACACTCCCTGACTTCAAGACCTTGTATAAAACTACAGTGATTGGGCACCTGGGTGGCTCAGTCAGCTGAGCATCCAACTTCAACTCAGGTCATGATCTTGCGGTCATGAGTTTGAGCCCCGCATCAGGCTCTGTGCTGGCAGCTGAGAGCCTGAGGCCTGCTTCAGATTCTGTGTCTCTGTCTCTCTTTGTCCCTCTCCTGCTCTTGCTCTGTGTCTCTCTCTCTCTTTCTCTCTGTCTCTCAAAAACTTAAACATTTAAAAAAATTTAAAAAAATAAAAATAAACAAGAGCTTTAAACAGATCTAATGAAAAAAGATATACACATGGAAAACAAGGAAATGAAAAGATGCTTAGTATTTATTTCATTAGGGAATTAGGAATTAAAAAATGAGATATCACTACATACCTATTAGAATGACTAAAATCTGAAACACTGACATGCCAAATGCTGTCAAGAATGTGGAGCAAGAAGGACTGTGATTCATTGGTGGGAATGAAAAGTGATACAGCCACTTTGGAAAACAGTTTGGGAGTTTATTATGAAGTTAAACATACATGTAATACTTACCATGCAGTCTAGCTATTGTACTACTTTGTAATTACCCAAATGAGTTGCAAACTTACGTCCACGTAAAAATTTGTACAAGAGTGTTTATAGAAGCTTTATTCAAACTTGGAAGCAACCAAGATGTTCTTCAGGAGGTGAATGGGTAAGCAATCTGTGATACATACATATAATGGACTATTTATTGATCAAGAGAAATGACCTATTAAGCCACAAAAAGACATGGAGGAAATTTAATATTAATGAATGAAGGTCTCTGAAAAGGCTATATGCTGTATGATTCCAGCTCTCTGACATTTTGGAAAAGGCAAAACTACGGAGACCTTAAAAAGATCAGAGGTTGCCAGAGTTATGGGGAGGGACTGATAAATTAGTGGAGTTTTATTATTTTTATTTTTTATTTTTTTGAATAGGTGGACTTTTAGAGTAGTGAAATTACTCTGTATAGTAACGTAATGGTGGATACATGACATTATGAATGTGTCAAAACCCATAGAGCTGTATAAAACTAACAGTGAACCCTAACTCTGTACTTTAGTTAACAGTGTTGTAGTATGAGTTCATCAGTTGTAGAAAATGTACCACACTAATGCAAGATGTTAATAATAATAGAAACTTTATGTATTTTGGAGATGGAGAAGAGAATATGTATGGGTCTCTGTGTACTTTCTGCTCAATTTCTCTTTGAATATAAAACTACTCTAAAAAATAAGATATTTTAGATAATTTTTTGTAAGTCTAATACAATTTTAAAAATCAAAAATCTCATTGATTTGGTTAGTTAGAATTCTGAGAAAAAGGTAATTTCAAATTTGATCTGAGTATTCAAAGTTAAAAAGATGCAATTTAAAATCAATATTTTGTGATCTCGCAAAACATTGTTTCATTTGGGGAAAGTCCTAATGTCCATGAAGGAAGACTTCTATACTTGAATATATTTAGTAACTTTTTATGACAATTTATTTACCTAGCATAAATGTATCTTTATTTTAAGATAGATGTTTCAGTTTTGATTTTAAAAATAAATACTTTTTTTTGGTAATATAACACAAATTCATTCTGTAATAATGAAACATTCTTCTTTATTGAGTTGTTCATAGCTTCTTTCCTTCAATTTTAATACATTTTGTGCAGTGGTCCACCATCCTCAGAAATACTTTTTTACTTAAGTAAATTAAAGTTAATTTGTTAATTTTAACATTAGTATGTTGTAAAAGAAATGAAAAACACAGATGCTCTTTGTATCCCATCTTTGAATACAAATTTTCAAATATAGATTTGGTTTTAAAAGTACCAGATATGGACTCCTTCGTAACCCCTTTTAAAATTTTCTTTCCTTTTTTATTTCTTCCCCTCCCTCTTTTTCTCTTTCCTTTCTCCTTTCTTTCTCAGTATATTCTTTTGTTTAATTTTCCAAGGAGTAAATATAATCTTATTTAACTGGTTGACATTAACAGAAACGAGGAATTTATTATTCATAAAAACGAAACAGAAAAAAAAAAATCCCCCTTTTCTTCAGATTCTGGATACAGCTAGGCTCAACACAAATGTCTCGGGAGAATGCATCTGTTGCTATTGCATTTTTTTTGTTTCTTTGAAAACTTGGCATTTGTAATATATCTATGATTTTGATTTGTCTTGGCCAAAACCCAGATTACCAAGGAATTACATTTTGAACATATTCAACTAAGAATTATCTTTGTAGCAACTTTTCCCTTGCCATATTGAAATTTTGGGAATAAAATCAGATTTTGTTTCAGAAATCAGCTATGTTTCTTCCTAGTGCCAGAATGATTTTTTTTATGTTAAAGAGACACAAAGCAATACTTAAAATCTGAAACGTATTTTAAGCATACCGTGTAGGAAATAGTCCCATTTTTGCATTTGACACACCTGGGGTCAAATGTTTGCTCTGCCGTGTTATTTGTTTATATTGATCTTGGATTAAGTTTGGCATGTGAGAAGTAACAATAACAATAACAACAACAACAACAACAACAACAACAACAATAATAATAATTTCCTTATAGGCTTAGATGAAGATTAAATCTCCAAGCACAAAAAATACCTGGCACACAGCAGGTATTTAATTAATGGTAGTGGTCTTTCTCTTGCTTATTTTGTATATATGTAGAAGTGTGTGTGTGTATAAATGAATGTGTGTGTATATTTGTATGTATTTATGTGTTTATATACATATATATGTATATTTATGTGTTTGTCTGTATCCATTTATATATCTCTGTCTCTATCTCAGTCTCTGTATCTCTTATAGCAATGTGCAATATATAGCCATTTATTCCACTTACTAAGTTCTGAAGCAGAGAATTCTTCTGGAAATGATACAGTCTGGAAAGGAATTCTATCACCACATGGAAATATTTAAAAGCTTATTATTTCTTTGTGCCCTAGTATTTTCATAATTTTATATTTAATCTACCTGGAATGTGTATACATTTTTAAAAGATCTAAAGAATATTTTTCCTTTAAAAATTCCTGGCAGACAACAGAATTCTTTTTTTAATCTCATTCAATGTATAATTCAGAGAATGATCTATTAATTAGTACACATTGATTTGAGTTCAAAAAGATGTGCACTGTCAGTTTGAGAAGATGTTTGGGAATATGGAAAACAAAATAACTTATATGTCTGAAAAGAAACATGTCAGTTTTAACAAGATAAAAAATGCAAGGTTGAAGTTGAATCTTTCTGAAAAATTGACATTTGTATGATTTTGTTTTCACTAAATAGCAAGGCACCAGTTTCTTGGGGGCAGCTTTACAGAGCTGTGTCCATAACTGATTTGAATCTTTGTAGAATAAAAATTTAACAAAATAAAGTGTAATGTTCCATGTTCTCTTCTAATAATGTAGACTTTTTTAGCAAAAGCAGCTGTTAATATCTTAAAAAAATTTTTTTTAACATTTATTTATTGTTGAGAGAGAGAGAGACAGAGTGCAAGCAGGGGAGGGGCAGAGAGAGAGGGAGACAAAGAATCCAAAGCAAGTTCAGGCTCTGGGCTGTCAGCACGGAACCCGATGTGGGGCTCAAACTCAAGAACTGTGAGATCAGGACCTGAGCTGAGGTCAGATGCTTGCTTAACTGACTGAGCCAACCAGGCACTCCAAAAGCAGCTGTTAATATCTTAAGGAAGTAGCGCATGCCTGAATATCTCACCTGAATTTGTGTCTTGTGATTTCTAAAAGACTACCTAAAATATTAACTAATTAGTTGCTCTCAGACACTGAAAGAAGGGTTGTAGCAAAGGACAGAATGCTTAAAGACATAGGATGAGATCCACCAGGATAAGTATTAGGAAAGCCTGACCTGTTCGTTTGAAGTGATTATTATTAAAAAACAAAAAAACAAAAAAACCCTAACTAGTTAAAACTTGTATTTTTCTCACACCTCTTCATATTTTAAAGGCAGGGTAGTGACGATAAAACTTCTTGTTAAACCTAAAGTGTATGGTGGCTTCAGTCTTTTCGAAAGACCAGTGAGTTACACATTGAATCCACCTCCAAGTTAATGATGCAAAATTATATCTGGGACAAGGGACTCAGTATTCCTGGGATGAATAACTTTTTTTAGTGGGTGTACTGATGACCTGGTTTTGCGGGGTTGACAGTTCTGTCCATGTAACCACTATTACTTAAGTGCCCCATTTTGAGGATAGCCCTGTGGGACAACATTAAGAAGCAACAAAGTGGTCTTGGGTCAGGTATCAGAGTATATTGAAGGTGTATGTTCTCCACAGATAGGCTCTGAAGGTCATTTCTGCTGAACTCTCTTAAATGTTTAGTGATTTTATTGTTGTACAACTTAAAAGGTCCAACTTCTCTTTTGGCAAATAAGGGTATACCATTTTTTTTTTTTCTATATGTGGATCATATTTTAGGTTTGTCCAAAAGGCATTATGTGTATTAAAACCTAATACCTTTACCTAAAGTAAGCACCCATCAGTCATCTCAGTTAACTTAAGCTAAATGAAAATATTTGTTAATTTGCTGATCTGGGCAAATTAGTTAGGAATGTTTTTCACTAAAAATTATTTTAAATATTCTGGTTAGTTCAGAATCCAAAGGGTAGCTTTCCTTAAGATTTTTATTTTAAAATATTGTAAACTTTCAGAAAATATCATTATAGGCATCCAGATAACCAAATTTGACATATGTGAATATTTTGTTATATTTCTTTAGATTTCGTTCTTTTTAAGAAATATAATGCCACAAATACAGTAAAAGCTATGTGCTTTCATCCTGTCTCCTTTTCTCTCTCTTTCTTTCTGTGCTACACTGAAGTTGGTGTTTATCTATATATCTTACCTTTTGTTTTTTGTGATTTTAAAATTAATGGAAGTGGCATCATATCAAATCTACCCTTCTGAAACATTTTTACTTGCAAAATTATACAGGGAATTTATCCATATTGATACACACGTCTGATTTTTTAGTTTTTTTTAGAGTAAGCTGGTTATATATATGTATATATATAAATATATATATAAATATGAATATATATATAAAACACATTCATGATTTTTTTAGTTGTATAATGAAAACTGCAAAAATCATAAATTATGTGTTGATGAATTTTCACAGAATGAATGCATCTGTGTACCTAGTACCCAGTTCAAGAAGTAGCATGTTACCAGTACTATAAGAGCCTCCCCATCTTTTTTCCTCCTTTTTGTTACTATCCTTCACCCAGGATATTCTTCCACCAGGGAAACCATATCCTGACCTCTCACAACATAGATTCCATAGATTCATTTTCTCTATTTTCGAGCTTTATATAAATGGAATCATTTAGCATATGATCTTTTGTGTCTGGCTTTTGTTTTTATTTTATTTTTTATTTTTAAAAACTTTTTAAATGTTTCTTTATTTCTTTGGTGGGGGGTAGGGGGGGGGAGAGAGAAAGTGCTAGCCAGGCAGGGGCAGAGAATGAGGGAGACACAGAATCTGAAGCAGGCTCCAGGCTCTGAGCTATCAGTACAGAGCCCGATGCCGGGCTTGAACCCACAAACCGTGAGATCATGACCTGAGCCGAAGTCGGACATTTAACTGACTGAGCCACCCAGGCACCCCTGGCTTGTTTTTAATATTAGATTTACGAGCTTCCTCCACATTATTCTGTCTATCTGAGTGTCTACCCTGAATGCTATCTAGTATTCCAATACGTGAATATATTACTGTTTATTTATTTCCATTTTATTTTGGGACATCTAGGTTGTTTTCTTATTTATAACTATTAGACATAATAGTACTCTGAAGATTCTTTTACATGTCCTTTACATATTGTGTGCATCTATATAGCTAGGAGTAGAACTTTGATAGAATATATACATCATCATATCAATTTAGTATGTGTATCCTAGGTTATCTATATCATAGTGTCAACATTAGTGGATACTGCATGTGGTCTTCTGAAGTGCTTGTCTGTCCCAGTTTACCTTCTGACCATCAATGTCTGGGGTTTGAGTTCTCCATGCCTTGCCAACACTGAGATTGTCTTTTTCCATCTTTGCTATTTTGGGTGATAATAATTAATTAGCTTTTAACTGCTTTATAACATTCCATGGTTTGAATAAAGCATACTTATTTTAAAAACTCTTCCTTGGTAGATGAACAATTTGGTTGTTTTTCATTTTTTACTATTTCAAACAATACTGTAGCAAATATATCTGTATATTTCTTGTTATGCATATGTTTGAGAGTTCTCCTAAGGTTACAACTTGAAGTAGAATGAGTTTTTACAATATCATGTATTTATTTCTTCAATACACTACTATATTTCTAATAGGGTTATACTATGAAGTGGTAATTTTAGTTTTATTGTAAATCATACTCATCAAGTACAGAGTATAAATGCTGCTTATTTAAGAGGCATTATATAAAATGTAATCTCCTAGGATTTAGGGGAAATGAGTGGGGAAGAGATGAAGCATGCCACACATCACCTGGCATATGGGTTAAAAAAAGCTTCCATTATTATTGTTTCCACTGTTAAATTACTCCTGATTATGTTCCTATAAAATGTTCATTCTAATGTCCATGCAAAATCCATGTGGATTTTCCCAACCATCCACTTAAAGGTAGCTTCCTTCAATGTTTGAAATTTCTTTCTTTACTAGAGTTCTCTTATTCCTGCATAATGGAGTCATTGTATCTATTTGATCTTGATTTTTGATTACCCAGTGGCATGTATACTGATAGTTTGGAAAATTTATGTAATTTGAAAAGTTTATATCACATTTATGACAGTCTTACTGAAGGTTTGGTCCTAGGCAAAATGGTGATGTGGAGCCCAAATTTGCTTTGTTGTTTCCATTGAGATTTATGAAAATAGCATGTATTCCTATAGTTTTTAGTAGATCATACTAAGATATTTATCTTTTCTATTAGATATAAGAACAGAGAGAGTCAGTATTGGTAGAATGACCAAAGCAAGACCTTTAATTTAGATTTTTTAAAATTTGACACTATCAGTGAGGTGGGTCAACATTAATCCCAAAGAAAGGAATCTAATTAGTTTATTTGTTGCCATTACTTTTTTTTTTTTATAGTTTTCATCTCTTTGCCATTTTTCCCATGATCCTTAATTAGTCTTGATCTAGTCAACCCCTAGTTTCTCTCTTCAAATGAAGAGTGCACTATTGCTCTACAGAATCTTTCTTTTTATTAATTGTTTTTATAATTTTTTTTAACATTTTCTTTTAACATTTATTTATTTTTGAGAGAGACAGAGACAGAGTATGACCTGGGGAGGGGCAGAGAGAGAGAGAGAGACACCAAAACAGGCTCCAGGTTCTGAGCTGTCGGCACAGGGCCCAGTGCAGGACTTGAACTCACGAACTTTGAGATCAATAACCTGAGCCAAAGTTGGCTGCTTAATCAACTGAGCCACCCAGGTGCCCCCAGAATCTCTTCTATCACTATCCTTCCATCTTGTTCATCATGGGCATCAACACTGTTTTCACTAACAAATGTGTTTCGAATTAACGAACCAAACTTCAACTCAAAAATTCCATGTTTGGTTTTCAGAGTAAATTGTACAGATAATTTTTAACAGAAACTCAATTATTGCCAGCTTCTTAATTTTTCAAAATCTTTTATACTTAACTGGTTATTTGTAGGCTTGTGCAAAAGATAGTTTGGGTTTTGTTGTGCAGTTTAAAATAATATTTCTGTTGCTTTCCTACTTTTATGAATATTTTCTTACGGTTCAGTGCTTTAAATTTGAGTTTGTTAGTTTTTATTATCTTTTTTTTTTTTAATTTTTTTTTTTAACGTTTATTTATTTTCGAGACAGAGAGAGACAGAGCATGAACGGGGGAGGGGCAGAGAGAGAGGGAGACACAGAATCAGAAGCAGGCTCCAGGCTCTGAGCCATCAGCCCAGAGCCCGATGCGGCGGCTCGAACTCACGGACCGTGAGATCGTGACCTGAGTTGAAGCCGGACGCTTAACCGACTAAGCCACCCAGGGGCCCCTAGTTTTTATTATCTTAAATCTAGTTATATTTGAATTTATGTCTGCATAGATCATGAATTGAGGTGGTTAAAGAAATCTAATTTCTGAATAGTTTCATTATAGAGTTGAATGCTCATGTATATGCTTTTTAAATGCAGATACCTGAAAAGAGTAATTTTTGTTTTCTACTAGATTTTAAGAATCAGTGTCTAAGGTATTATCCTATTTCCCACTCTCATTATTTCCATGCAGTATTATATAAACTCCTGTATGCTTTCTTCAACCCTGTGTCCCCAGTGCCCAGAGTGGTGCTGGTGTATAGGCCACCTTTAATAAATACTTGGTGAATCAATTGATATTACATTTTTGACACACACACACACACACACACACACACACAGAGAGAGAGAGAGAGAGAGAGAGAGAGAGAGAGAGAGAGAGAGAGAATGCACATGTAGGTGAAGGACAGAGAGAGAATCTTAAGTAGGCTTCATGCCCAGCACAGAACCCGACTTGGGGCTCTATCTTACTACCATTTGATCATGACCTAAGCTAAAATCAAGGGTCAGACGCTTCACCGAGTGAGCCACCAAAGTGCCCCAAATGAATTGATTTTTATTTCTCGTAAAAGGACATTGTCTCTTTACCCTGCACTACAAGGTAAAATGTTAGCCTTTTACCTTGGGGCTCAATTCTTTGGAAGACCATGTTGAATATGAATTATAATGGCTGAGCAGTTAACATCCTTTAAGGCTGTGCTTGAAGACAATGATCTTTGTTAAGTGAGCCCAAAATAGTTTCTTTGAGTGAGAAAAAAAAAAAAAGCAAATAAAAAACTATGGTGTATTACACTAGGTTCTTTTTTAGATTTAAAAAAATCTAGAAATATAAACATTGCTGGTATAAGTCCACTCTGAGGAAGACAGGGACAATGTCATCAGTTTTGAAACTTTTTTCTGGGGTGTAACTTCTGGGTGATTTCTCTTCAACATTTTCTTGACTCCTGGACCAGTTTCCTATTCTGCGAGATGGGGATTGAATGATTGAATAAAGTACTGATTGATTCTTTGACCAACTTTCATTGAGGACCTGTGCTAGACCATGTAGTACATACAAAGGTGTGCTGGGCATGTCTTAGTGGGTTCCACCTCTTCTCCTGTGATCTTTGTCATGGGTTCATAACTTTTTATTCTTGTATTGCCATTATGTTAGTAATTTGGAAAGAATGGATATAATTTTATGTTTGGACTAGTCGGCTTAACTAGAAGTCCTTCAGTGAGATTATTGCTAAGTCTATAGACAGTTTTAATCACTTACCTTCCTTGAAATATTCCACACAGCTGACTGCTTCCTCCTTGTATCATCTCACATTCTCAAGTCATGTTGTTTCACTTATTCCCCTTACTAAGTTTTATTTGTGAGTGCTCTCTTTACCCGCCTCTTAAATGTAGGTCTTTTCCTGTGTTCTGTCTTTATCTTCTCACTCTGTATGTACATTATGCTAGATGAACTCACTTATTTCCAAAGCTTTGACCTTAGTTTTGGGACTCACACTTTTGTATTTATAACTTACAATTTTCCTCTGAGTTTGAGCTCTGCATTTGCAAGGGTCTCCTTGACATCTCTACTTAAATATCCCATAGGAATCCATCTAAAATTAAGCTCATTGTCAGCTCCTGTCTCATCTATTAAAAATATGCTTCTCTTAAGATACTTTTTGTCTTAGTGAATAGCATTAATAGCACTGTTATGCGCTCAGTTGCCTATGTCAGAAATATTGGGTCATCAATATTGGGTCACCTGGATGTCTCCCTTCTTCTTGTCTTCACTCTTCTAGGCCCATTGAGATTGAATAACCTCCAAATTTGACCACAAATATATTTCTTTCTCCACATCCCACTGATACTACCCTAAAGTTTATACTAGTCTAAAACTTTTATTTCAACAACTGCCATGACTGTTTTCCTCAATTTTTTATGCCTTTAATCCCCTCTAACTCGCTAGGTAGCAAGACTTAACTTTTAAAATAAAGAGTGGGTGATTTTTATTTTTTTATTCAAATCTTAAATATTTTCCCTTGAACTTAGGGTAAAATGGAAAGTGTGTCTTCAGGGTGGTCTACAAGTCCTTGCAAGAATTGGACCACACCTGCCCCTTTAGCATCATCTTTCTGTACTCAGCATATTTGTGACTCTGCTTTCTTACTTCACTTACTGTGGCCTAATTTTATGAATTGATAGCTTCAAGTTTTTTTTGTGCCTCGTGGCTTTTGTGCATGTCGTTCCTTCTGTGGGACTTGATAATGGATGAATGGGGTAAAAGATCAGGATGATCCTAAGATTTCAAACTTGGTAATTCTGTTTCCTTTCTTCACAGACTTTATCCCAGGAAATTAATATATATAAAATCAAGCATCAAAGTAGAAGATGCTTAAAGCCCTCTCTTAGCCTAATCTTCTCAACCTTAAATATTTCAGAACTTCTCTCTGTGTTGTGATTCCCAAAGATGTCTTGCATTCCATGTTTCTTTGTGTGTTCTCTTCTCTTTGGAAAGTGCTTCACTGCTTATGTGCTAGATGACCTACTCCTGCCCTTTAACACCCTGTTCAATCACAGCTCCTTGGAGGGGATGAGACTCCAAGATGGCAGCTTCCTTTCTATCACCTGTGTGTAGTTTGCAGCTATACCGGAGATGTAGAAAAGTTAAGTAGCTTATTGACAAAACCAGGATTTGAACCTTCACTTCTCTGATTTTAAAGCATAAGTCTTTAACTACCTTTTGCTAGATATTGTCATTATTTAGTAAGTACTTATTAAATACATACAGTAATAAAAATATAAAATACGCTGTGACCTAATTAGTAAGAAAGGCTTTTATGTCATCAATGAGAGGAAGTGATTTGACTGACATAGAAGGTAAGGATTTGACTGAAATAGAAAAGGAAATTCTGGTCTGTATGGGATGGTTCAACTTCTAAGCCAGTTAGGTTCAGCCTTGCTTTGTAACACCCTAAGATACCTCTGGTCCTCAAAAAAAGGTATGAGGCTAAACTTGGGTGAAATAGGCCATGAAATGAATAAATTAATTTTAATTAGAAGTGGCAAATATGTGTCACATATATTCTTGTGTTTTAATTGCCTTATGCATTTGTGTCTTGCTCCCCTCAACTTGATTGTGAGCTTCTTTTGAACAAAGATATACCTTATCTTTTCTAAGCATCTCCTATAATGAATGTCTGGTTCTACTTGATAATTATTTTTTGCGTGTAAAATAAATGATAGTGCTTTATCCCTTTATAACTTAGTTTTAGGGACAAAACTTCAAGTATTTTCAAATACAGTCATGTAGCTGATAATTCATTTGTATATACCAACAGTTGGAAGCATTAATATACATGAAAAATAGAACTAACTCTTCAGTACTGGGTTTAATATCTTTTTGAGAAAGAAAAATACTCTGGTATGCATAATGTCAAGGACATACTCAGTGAAGAAAAGCAGTTTATGTTGGATCTAGGCTAGAAGAATGCTCTATTCTAGCATTTAACTAGTAGGTGAGTTTAAATATCTATGCAACTCTATCTTAGGACTTACTTTGCCTTTTGCTTTTCATTTTCTTTTGAATATCAAGAGATATTCACTTTTGGAAGGACATATTCTTATTAGCTCTAATGAGTTTTTTTGGTAAATGAATTGAATATAAACAACTATTGTGTTTGTCTTTTTTTGTAAGAAAGATTTCAAGCTGAAGATCCTAGTCATATAATTAAAAGGACTAATCCCATTCAATCCTTGAATCCGTCTATAGAAATAGAATTCTTAAAACATATACACAAAAGGGAATATGGTGCCTGTTGAATTTTATATTATGTTCAGTTGAACTATTATACTCCTAAAACAAATTTAATTTTGATTAGGAAAACTGATTCCTTTTTTTTGTGCATTTATAAAAATGTCGACATTACAGACCATGGTGGCACTAGGGAAGTAAGGGTGGGGGGAGAAGTAACACTTGTATTATGTTAAATCAGAGAAAGAATTGCACTTGGCAGTTTTTGTTTGCAGAATGCAGGAAAGGCTGAAGGCTTTTGTACAGTTCAAAGAGCACATTCCACAGATACAGCAGTTGTTGGTTGCCTGCAGGGATCGTCAGAATTGGGGGTGGTGGTAGAGGTCTGGATCACAAAAGTCCAGGCTGTTGGGCTGTGTGTTTGTAAAGAAAAAAATGCTTACCGTTTTTTGAAAAGTTGTGCAGAAATTGCCTCCTATCATTTATTTTAAACATAGCACTTCTGTATCAAAATTTCATCTGTGCAATAATCAGATGACCTTCTTGTGTAGCCTTTGCTACCTCTTGCTCTTTAATCATTTGTTTTCAGATTAAGGTTTACATGTTCAAATGTGGAAGCATGGAACTGGTGACTGTTAATCTGTCAGTTAAACTACATAGAAAAGCATAACTGAATTGATTTTATTTCACAGTCATATAGTCAACTATCATTTATACAAGGCTATTAAACAGTTTCAACAAGTTAACTCAAGATTCTTAAGAGAGCCTTTTTAACTGAAAATATGCCAAAGGCTAGCTTTTTCAGCTGGCGTGTCAAGACTTCTGCTGAATTAACACTTGTATCATTTCCCTACAGAATATGCAAGTTATAGTTTCTCCTGTGAACTGAAATAATGTAGCTGAAAGTTCTCTGAAAATTATGAATTGTAGGCCGATATAAATTAACATTATTAAGTTTCTTGAAATGTCTACTTTATATGATATTATGTGTGCTTTATATTTTTTATATCAAATTTTGGCAAAGTGTATCAACATAGTTTCATTAGCTGTTTTCTTGGATTAACACACACACACACACACACACACACACACACACACATACACACACACACACACATATATATATATATATATATATATATATATATATACCTAATTAGTGATGTTCTATTATAATTTTGGTTTTAGCAAAAGCCCCCAAAGCCTTATCTTGACCTAGTCTTGAATTCGTAGAATTTGGGATAAAGTATTTTGTTGTATCCAGATGTGTTTTATCTAACCTGTCACACTCAATCGCCAGAAGATTAGTTAGTGTGGTATAAAACAAGAGAAACATCAAAATTAGAATTATCTGTTGAACAAACTTCTGAGTCCATTGTAATGAGAACTTCTTTATTTTTACTTTTTGAGATTTATGACTTTCAAGATTAAGAAATTCTGAAAACATATCTAAAAGGGCAGAAACTAATTTAGCAGAATCCATGTACCCACCATTCAGATTTAATAGATGTTGCTATTTTGCCATTTTAATTTTAGACCTCTTTATTAAGAAATCCTCACAGCTCAAAGCCTTTTTTTATAGTGTTGAAATACCCATTTCTGAATTGATTATTTGGCAGCAGCATCTTAAGGTTCTTAGCTGAATTCTTTCCGATTTTAACATTGGGCTTGTTAATGTCGTTTTCCTCAAAATTGCTGCAGCTTCTTTACAGTGTGGCTTCAAGAAGACCCAGGGCCCTCTGTCCCAGAATTTCAGCTTTCCTCCTCATTATTTCCATAAGACCTGAAATTGTTTTATTTTTCAATTTTTAGCTAGGGGACTTTGGGGACCATTATTAAATATAAATGCTTTATGGAGGGAATAACACATTAAGCCATTATTAGCCATTATCTTCATCTCGCAGAAGCTGGTATGGTAGAACTATATTCTGAGAAGGGAGTGGCCAGGAGGAAGGGAGTGCTTAGGGGTTGGGTCTGCCTGTAGCATTTGGTGGACTCGTGAAATAACTCCCAAATGAAGCATTCAACTAAGAATCATATAATATATCTCAGGAATTTTTGCTGGGACCTCTATGGAAAGAGAAACAAATGAAAACAACATTGTAGGAGGTCACTGACTTTTTACAAAGTTAAAACCAGCAGTTAAACCATGCTGTTTAGTGGATATGTAAAACCGCTAAGGGAAACTGCTTTTTGACTTGCAACGTGCATTTGTATAGTTTCCTAGGTAGATAGTGTTAAACCCATTTTACCAGCGAGAATACTGAGTAACAAGGAAGTTAGGTAGCTGTCTGAAATCTTACAGCTAGGAGGTTAAAAATCTAGAATTTCTGCCGTTATGTCCGTCTGTTGACTATACCCAAATACTTCATGGGATTCGTTGCCTCATTACCGAAATGTACTTCTCCCATGTTAAACTTACCTAAAGCTTATCTAGTTTTTAAAGATACAGTTCATGACTTACACTTAACCCCCACCCCGCTTCCCCCGCCCCAATTTGGTGCTGTCCTTTCTGTGCATGTTTGCAGTACAAAAGTAAGCACAGACTTTTATGGTCTCCCATATTCTACTGAGGTATGTATGTTTGCTATCCTTCGAAACTTGTTTGTTTGGCCCCTTAAGATCTGGGCCCTGGCTTATACTTTTTTTGGTTCCAATTATTGCCAACCCAGCACTAAGCAGTCAGTGAGTTCTCAGTAACGCCTGCTTCTGGATTTAGCTCAGGGCTCCATTCCCAGTGCTGACAGTACCAGCTGTGTGATATCAGACAAGTTACTTACTATCTCTGAGCTTTAAGTCCCTCCCTTGTAAAAAGGGGATAGTAATAAAGCTTGTCTCCAAGGGTTGTTATGAGAATTAAACCAGGCATGGCAATATAAAACACTTTGCTTAGCGCCTGGACCATAATAAGCATCCTAAACATAAGCAAGTAATCATAACTCCATAAATTCTAGCTTTCGTTCTTATTTATCAGTGTAATCAATCAATGCTTATGGAGTGAAGGATTACCCATAAGAATAACTTCTTTGGAAAAACTCTCTAATTTCAATTTTTGGGTCCCATTTGACAAAAAATGTCCCTCTTTAAACAAACTGATCGTTCATAGATGTTTGAGTGATTAAAGAGAATGACACACACACACACCCTCACACAAACACGTTTTATCTATACTCAGATATTTAGACTTTGCTTAATAGACAACCCAGAGATCCCGATTTTTTCTTAAAGTTATCCATCTCTTCCATTTCTACTGCAATAGCCTTCTGACACTTTCCTTTCTCTCGTGTCCACCAGCAAGAGTCTTTAACCCTGGGTCCTTTGCCTCCAGCAGATTCAGGATAGAACTGAATTTCAACATAATTAGTTTTCTTTGTAATTCTATGTATTTTATTTTATGCATTTAACAATATTATTCTGAGGAAGGCTGCATAGGCTTTACTGGACTGACAGACGGTTTCATGGCAACCAAACAGCTAAGAACCTCCACCAGAAATTTAATTTATTTTCTGTAGAGCACAGGTGTATGGTGCTCTCCTCAAAATATAAATCAGCTCATGTCATTCCTTAATGTGAAAGACTTTACGTGTACTTGAAATAAAATATAAGCTGCTTACCTTGGCTTGGAGAGGCCCTCCTCCCTAGCCCTAATTCATCTCTTGCCACCGTGTTCCTTGCTTTCTCTGCCTGACATCAATGGCTTTCTGTCACTTCCTGAAACCCTTCCTGACTCAGCACCTTTGCACTTGCTATTTCTACTGTTTGGAAAGTTTTTCCACATGCCTGGCCTGCTCATTGCACCTCAGGTCCTAGGTTAGGTGATGCCTTCTCTGGGAGCTTTTGCTGGCTTCTCTGTCTGATGTATCTCCCCACTCACCTGTTCTCTGGTTCTTTTCCACAGCTCATTTCATTTATATAGTTCTATTAACAAACAAGTACCTTTGTTTAATGCCTGTGTTCATACTGATTTGTATATTCCATGGGGGCATAGAAAATGTTAGTCTCATTCAGGCTGCTGTCTAGTATAAAGCCCAACCCTCTGTAGATCAGTAATATCCATTGAATAAATGAAAGAATTGGGGGAACATGAATGGTCTGTTGTTTGGAATATATGAACTCATTTGTTTATTCATAAACTCATTTATTAGACGATGAAAAATGAGAGACCAGCTATAACATTTAAATTCTGAATAGCTTTCAGAGTAATTCATGAGCTACAGATGAATGCTTTAATCTCTTCGGTTCTTCAGAAATGAAATGTAATAGTTCATTATATGACAAGGGGAACCACCCAGAAAATCAGAATTCAAAAAATGTGCTTAACTTCTTTCATATGTTACACCTTCCATCTGCCATACCCTAAGCCTATACCCTATTAACTCTATTTCATGATAACTTTGTCTTATGATTGACTCACCTGGCTACCATATACCAGGATCATATGTGCATCCATTGAAACTGCTTTTCTGTCATATATAACATTTACTTTAAAAAATATCTTATCATTTGTCTAGAAAGTTATATCTCAAACTTTGGATAATTAAATACATTTTGTCCTGTTGCGGAGTCGGTCATTATAGCTTTCTGTAATTATTATCTGACTTAGACTATGTTTACTGAACTGATTCTTGTATTAAAATGGAAACTTCCTTTCAGTGATGTGTAGATTTGAACAGTAACCCTTTATATTATATGTGGAATAAATCCCACGAGTGTCTGCTCTTTTATTTCCCTCCTCTCTTTTGGGGGAAAAGTATTCTCCAGTAGAGTCAGAGAAGGTTTGTGTAGAGCAGTTTCTTTCTCTAACTAGGCCAGTGACAGCCTGAGAATATTTTTTTTTACTATCTTAAATAATCGATGGTTATCTTATCCTAAGTGAGCTTGTGAGCTATAAAAATGAAGAAAACAGCAGAATGTAGTTTATGCCTTGGTCATTATTTAGAAGACTTTTGTGGGCTAAAAAATTAGGTAATTCTTTTCTTTTCTTTTTTTAATGTTTATTCATTTATTTTGGGGGGGGGAAGAGAGAGAGAGGGAGGGAGAGGGAAGGAGGAACAGACAGAGGGAGGGAGGGAGGGAGAGAGAGAGAGAGAGAGAGAGAGAGAGAGAGAGAGAAAATGCCAAACAGGTTGTGTGCTATCAACGCAGAGCCCAACATGGGGTTAGATGTCTTAAACCGTGAGATCATGATATGAGGCCAAAATCAAAGAGTCGGACGTTTAACTGACTGAGCCATCCAGTCACCCCTAGGTAATTCTTAAAGAGAAAATGACTGCTTTTTCCTTACTACTTTCATTCCTTTAATTTTTTAGAGCTCTCTAAAGGCCAGGTTCCAGTAATGATTAAGGCTATTCTTTTTCCTTATTTCATATGTAACTCAACATAATCTCATAACTGATTGCCTTTAGTATTCTTTTCTTGACTGTACTGATTCTTTATAGAGAATTTCATGCAAGTGAATGAATGTTTGTAAATACATATTTATTGGTTGATTTGTTTTTTAGATTTTACCTATGAATGAAATAATACGTATTTGTATTCGTCTTTCTCAATGTGACTTATTTCACTTAGCATAACCTCTAGGTCCATCCATGTGGTCACAAATGGCAAAAATATCCTTTCCTATGGTTGAGTAGTGTTCCACTGTACATCTGTATATCTGCACGACATCTTCTTTATCCATTCATCTATCAGTAAATGCATATTTATTGAAGACGTTTTACTTTAGTTCACTTGGGGTGTGATGGGAAGGAAAAAGAAGGTGCAGGCATTTTTGTGATTTATCCCACTATTTCTTTTAGGACCCTGAGAACACAAAGACAGTATTAGTATGCTGTTGCTTAAATGATAAATGCCATCTCCTCCTACTGTTTCCCTCCTCATCACTGAACACAGCTAAGTTGTTTTTGATCCTAGTTCTTAATATTTTTGTGTCTTACTGATTTTCTGACTCTGTCCTTCCTTTCTTTTGTTTCTCCTCCCTGCCTTCTTCCCTTTCTCTCTCTCTGTCTCTATCCATTCCCATCCTTTCCCCCCCAAAAAAAGATGTAAAATAAGTGGATTCATTTTCAGAAAATATGAGAAAGAAACTAATGAATATAAAATGAGTCAGGCAGTAAAATTAGTTTCTGCTTGGCATAGGAATAAGGTGTTGTCTGATTACATGGAATTAGGAAAGAGGAAACAAGAGAGTCTAATTCTTCTTAAATGTCTTCAGCCTTTTTTTTTTAACGGTTATTTTTTTTTTTTACTTGAGACAGAGAGAGACAGAGCATGAATGGGGGAGGGGCAGAGAGAGAGGGAGACACAGAATCTGAAGCAGGCTCCAGGCTCTGAGCTATCAGCCCAGCCCAGAGCCCGATGCAGGGCTTGAACTCACGGACCGCGAGATCATGACCTGAGTCGAAGTTGGACGCTTAACCGACTGAGCCACCCAGGCGCCCCTTAAATGTCTTCAGTCTTATTCCAGGTGTACCTAGAGCTAGAGTTTTGGGCTTCTGCGTATGGATCAGGTAGCTTTTTGGCTTGTCTCCAGTGTTAGGCAAATTCAGCTTTTTCAACAAAACTCATGCGTTTGTTTTCCAGCTTCTAACATTTGTTGCTATTGTCTACTCTGTTGAATTTTCCATCCTCATAGATTTGTTCCTTTGTTGAACAGTAAGTTCAATAAATGCTTAGCTGTCATTTTTGTATGGTTTATGAAGGGAGAAGGGATAAATGCATGTGGTCCATTCTGTTTTGAACTGGAAATTCTCATTTCGTTTTTGACAGAGATATATGAAGTATCTGGTTACACATGGAAGAAGAGTGAGAAACACTCTCGAATAATGAAAAATCCCAAGACAGAGACCAGGCCTTGTGGCCCAATAAGAGTATTTAACTTCACCCATGCCTCTTAGTTCCCCACCTCCCTAGAGTGTGATTTGAGGTGAGGATGGGGATTAAGACTGAGTTTTCTCTAGAGACGTACACACAGCAGGACACAAGCACAAGCGCTTGGGGGCCATATGGTATGAGTCTGTTCATACAGTTTTTCCATTGAAGAGTTTCCATTGAAGAGTCCATGTAACCTGATTTATTAAGTTCTTTTTTTTTTTTAATTAACAGGCTTTGTGTTTTTGGAGAAGTTTTAGATTTTCAGAAGAAATGAGCACTTAGTACAAAGTTCCCTTTTTTACTCCCTCTCCCCAAAATAGTTTCCTTCATTAACATCTGGCATTAGTGGGGTACATTTGCTACAGTTGATGAACCAAAATTGATAGCAACTAAATTCCAGAGTTCACATCCAGGTTCATATTTTGTGTGGTAAACTTCTGTGAGTTTTGACAAATATGTCATGTCATTTATCCATCATTACAGTGTCATTCACAATAATTTCACTGCCCTAAAAATCCCTTGTGTTCTATCTATTCTCTCTCTCCCTCACTCCCTTTCAAATCCCTGGTGACAACTCATCTTTTGTTATCTTTATAATTTTGCCTTTTACAGAGTATAATGTAGTTGAAATCATATGTTATATAGTATTTTCAGACTGATTTCTTTGACTTCACAC
The DNA here is from genome assembly GCF_018350215.1 of Panthera leo. Taxonomy (NCBI): domain Eukaryota; kingdom Metazoa; phylum Chordata; class Mammalia; order Carnivora; family Felidae; genus Panthera; species Panthera leo. The sequence continues at coordinate 131,353,859 of NC_056680.1, forward strand.
CATGCATTTAAGTTTCCCCAGGTCTTTTCATGGCTTCATATGATATCTCATTTCTATTTATTGTTGAATAACATTCCCTTATATGGTTGTATAACAGTTTGTTTATCCATTCACTTGTTGAAAGACATATTGGTTGCTTCCAAGTTTCAGCAGTTACAAAGCTTGTATAAACATTCTTGTGCAGATTTTTTTGTGGACATAAGTTTTCAACTCATTTAGGGAAATACCTAGAGTGTAATTTCTGGGTTGCATGGTAAGACTGTAATAAACTGCGAAGCTGTCTTCCAAAGTGGTTATACATTAACTTGTTTTTATATTTTAGAAATAGTGTAGACTGTTTTATATAGCAATATATATGGAAATCAATAGTAATTTGTATTTCACTTATCATTTTTTACATAAGTAAAAAGTCATTGTTGGGGCACCTGGGTGTGCCTCAGTCAGTTGAGTGTCAGACTTTGGCTCAGGTCCTGATCTCACAGTCTGTGGGTTCAAGCCTCACATCTGCCTCTGTGCTGACAGCTCAGAGCCTGGTGCCTGCTTCAGGTTCTGTGTCTCCCTCTCTCTCTGCCCCTCTCCCTGCTTGCGCTCTGTCTCTCTCTCTCTCTCTCTCTCTCTCTTTCTTTCAAAAATAAATAAACATTAAAAAAATTTGTTTAAAGTCATTGTAGAGGCTTTATGATTTTAGTATTTACTGCTACATTGCTATTTAATGTTGCGTTGACCCTAACATGGCTAGAAGAGAGGTTCTAATGAAAAAAAGGTGCTGTATAAATTTAAAGGAATCACATTAGTATACTTTATTTTTCACCTAGTGAAAGCATTTCTACACCTTCATAGACATAAGCATACATTAATGGAGTACGGTGGGCTGGGTTGGAATGACGATGTTTTATTTGCTTTATACTTAATTTACTCATTTAGTGAACATTCATTGAGCTCCTATGGTCCCTGATCTTATAGAGGCTTAAATAATTATCAACATGTTCATACCTAGAAGAATGTCCCGCAGGAAGTTGCAGGACATCCAGAATCTCTCACCCTTACCTATGAAGTATTAGTGGGTCTTATCAGTTACTATGATAACTAAAATTGCCCTCTCAAAGTTGTGCAACTCTCAGTGGTACTACGGTTGTTGAGAAAGGTTGTGTTTGATTATTTAAAGGTGAGTCTATTTGTAATTCAGTTTTTCCTGTCTGACACATTTTATTTAACCATAAGTTAGGGGTTTCCCAAATCAGACTCAGTGATGGATTATAAATAAAGTCACAACATTAGCTCAGCGAAGGACATCAGAAATAAGGTAGGAGTTGCCTTAATATGTAGTGTAGAAATTGAAAGATGTAGTGTGGGACAGGAAAGGTGAGTTCCTTCTGCAATGTCACACAGCCTACTAAAGGCAGGGCACTTTGGACTGATCCATGCTGTGTCCCTGTACATAGGAAATACTGTTCTCAATCTCCTGTGTGTTAAGATGGATTTTACTTTTTATCAATAACAGAGCCAAGAAGATGAGAAAAAAAAAACAAAACAACTTAAAGCCCATTAATATTGTATCTTCCCTATATTGTGTTTAAAATTAATTTACAGCTGCTTTTATTTTACTTTCTTTTTTTCTCTCTTTTCATTACTTCGAGTGTCTTTGCTTTGGTACTTACCATTCCTTTGTCATCGCTGCTTGTCTTTTCTTTTTACGGGCTTCTTAAATCCTGCTGCATTGCCTTTTGCCTTTCCTTCTTTAATCTTTTCTCTTCTGTTTAATTTTTAAATCCTTTGCCCTTTATCTTTCTTTCAGTCTTTTTAGCTGCTCTCTCTTCCTTTGATTTCCTCTTAAACGTTACTTCTTCTTAACATTGTGTTATTTATTGATTTTGCTTTTTGTTTTATCTTTTTAATTTTACGTTTTCCTTTGTATATAAGGAAAACCTACTCTGCCTCCCCATACTGAATTGAAGAGAGAAATACTACTAAATCCTCCATACTACTTAGAAAAAAACAACAACAATATTTATTCAGACTTACTGTGTGGATACTGAAAGATTTATAGGACACATTTTCTCCTCTTTTTTTCTTCCTTTGTTTTGAATCAAAGCCCAAATAATTGATGTGCTGATATATAGCAAATTCAATTATTTTATATCTTTCTAATAAGCTAACTTCAACTGTATACAAAATATACTTTTAAGACATAAACATTTGTTTGTAGCTAGACCACAAGTAATTTTGCCTTTGATTAAATCTTTGGGATTAACTGGAATACATTTATAATACTATTAGCACAGATCAAGGGTTATAGTAAAACATAAGAGATTACAATAAAATTGTAATTCTTCCACAAAATTACTCTGTCTAAATAGCCTATGAATTTGGTTTAATACATGCTAGATTTTTAATATTAATTTTATAACCCACTTTTCTTAGAATTTAGGAAAGATCTGAAGGAAATGCATTAATAGAACTCCACTAAACTGGGTTGGCTTTTAGTGTATGAGTCTGTCCTTAGGCATTCTAAGAAATAACTGTGGGGTGGAGATCTAGATAGTCACTTTTGTCAGGGGAAAAAGAGCAGGTAGCTATTCCAAGGAAAAGCAGAGGTGCATGACATCTTAGGTGTATCATTACTGCTTCAAGCAGGAGATTTCTTCAGGGACATTCTCTAGTTGAAGAGAGACCAGGAGAGATCAAGTGACTTGCCTCAGTTTACACACAGAAACTGGCAGAGCTAGGAATTGAATTCAGATTTATTTTATTATCTTTCTTCATATTTATCTCATATATTTATACATTCTGTTGATTACAATTCCTACCCATCCCAAGCTTGATTTTACTTGTTGTTCATCCTGTAGACAACATGTAGTATCTCAAACATCTTTTCATTGCCACTTATTATAGCTTTATATACATATGTAATAAATCGTTATGTATATAAGTAATATATATTATTTATTATATATAAACCTATTATTGAGATTTTAAACAATAGCTCTCATCCATTAATTTCACTGAACAAACATTACTGAAGCTTACTATTTTTAAGGCTAACAGTTGTTTTTCTCTGTTAGATGATCATTTTAAAATTCTTACGTGCTTTTCTTGATAATGTTGTTGCTGTGTCTGTTGGTTTCCCTCTGCCTAGGGTTAGGCTAGTATATGTTTATCCTGCCCAGGAAGAAAGGGCTTACTAGGTAAATGGGTAATGTCCATAGGATTTTAGTGATACATATCAAATAACATTTAAAATAACAAGCTATCTTCTGACAACTAGTGCACTTTGGAAAAAAAATTGGTATTTTAATTGTGTATCTCATATTAAAATCTTGAAAGGACCCTGTACTAAATACATTTTATTAACCTAGTTTTTCTGTTGTAACTAGTTAAAGGAATGAAACACACTTTCTTTGCTAATTTGATAATTTTGGACTATTAATTCCCTAACCCTGATGCTTGTTAAAACAAACGTGAAATTAAAAAACAAACAAACAAACAAACAAAAAAACTTCCTTTTGCAAACATGTCTCACTTGGGATACCCGGAGTTAAAATTTTGGAAACCCAGTTTGATATTCTGTGTATGTATGTGTGTTTAAAATACACTTGTGGTGCTATTAATAGATTGTGATTTATACCTTTCATCAGTCTGTATTAATCATTTACAAAATATGGTTCAGTAGCATTATGACCTGAGAACTTCTGTTAGAAATGCCAATTTTGGGGCTCCAGCCCAGACTTGTTGAATCATACACTGTGGGTGTGGGGTCATAAATCAGTCTGTTTTCATAAATTTTGCAGGCGATTCTGATGTAGCCTCATGTCTTAGTTCCAGTTATTTATGTGACCTTCCTCTGTTTAGTACAATTTTACTTGTTGTTTAAATAAATTTTCTTAGTATAATCTCTGAGTGGGTTGTAATATTCAATAGCACCCAATGCTTGTAAGTGCATGTATTAGTTAGTTCTTGCTGCTATAAAAAATATCACAGACTGACTGGGTGGCTTAAGCAATAGAAATTTATTTCTCACTATTCTGGAGGCTGGATCCAAGATTAGGGCGCCTGTATGGTTGGGTTCTGGTTAGAGCCTGGATTGCATTCTCACTGTATACTCACGTGGTGGAGAAAAAGAGAGATGGAGAGGGAGGGAGAGGGAGAGAGAGGGAGGAAGAGGAAGAAAGAGAGAGAGAGAGAGAGAGAGAGAGAGAGAGAGACAGACAGACAGATCTGTTGTCTCTCTTACAAGGACACTAATCCCATCATGAGGCTCTACTCCCATGACCTCATCTAAACCTATCATCTCCAAATACCATCACATTGTGATTAGGGCTTCAACATATGAATTTGGGGGAGGAGGTGGGGGGGGACAAAGTTCACTCCAAAGCAATGCAGTTGCATTGGATTCATTCCTTGTGTAAAACAAGAAGTGAAACTAAAGTGAAAAGACTTCTGAAGTTTATTCTAAATTTCTTCTTTAAGTAATAGTTGTACCTCTTTTTAGAGAGAGAGAGAGGACATGCAAGCTAGGAAAAGGGACAGAGAAAAAGAGAATCTTAAGCAGGGCACGCTCAGTACAGGACCCAATGCCAGGCTCAATCCCATGGCTCTAGGATCATGACCTGAGCCGAAATCAAGAGTTGGATGCTCAACTGACTGAACCACCCAGGCATCCCTAGTGTACCTCTTTAATCTTAATTTTTTTTCTTTGAAATTATCTTAAAAATGTAAGCTGTATGTAGCAAAGGACTGCGGGGGGGGGGGGGAGTTCAAATATAATGGATATATGAAAGAAACATTGTATAAGTGTAATAAAAGTTATTTTTGATCAATACCTTTTTTAGTTTTGTATTTCAGCTGTCTGTGTTTTAGCCAATGATTTATAAGTCCATCTAAGCAATGAACCATATGATATCTGAAAAGTATAATGATTGCAGAGATCATAGACATCATCCAGACTACATTCTACCTGATGCAGATGCCCCCTTTAGAGCTTCCCAATCTTGCCTTGAATGTCAGTCCCTGTGATAGGGTTCCCCAGAGAAACAGAACCAATAGGATGTGTGTGTGTGTGTGTGTGTGTGTGTGTGTGTGTGTGTGTATGTGTGTGAAGAGAGAGTTTTGTTTTAAGAAATTGGGGTTTACAAGTCTGAAATCTGCAGGGCAGACATCCAGGCTGGAGATCCTGAGAAGAGTTGATGTTCCAGTTTAAATCAGAAGGCAATTTGGAGGCAGAATTCCCTCTGCTTCAGGACATCTCTGTCTTTTTGTCTTTAAGACTTTCAACAGATTGGATAAAGTCCACCCACATAATGGAGGGTAATTAGCTTTTACTCAAATGTTAATCTCATCTAAAAGTTACCTCCAGCCTGATGTCTAGACTGGTATTTGAACTAAATATGTTGAGTACCCTGGCCTGGCAGAGTTGACACGTAAACTTTTAACTATTACAGTATCCTTTCATATTTAGAGTCAATCCTACTTTATAAATATTACATAACGCTTCTACCTTTGAAATGATATAAAAATAATATATGATGGATAGATATATACATAAATGAATGAATGAAGAAATGAATGGATAAATAAATGAATGCTGACCAACACCATATATATTACCTTTACTTATTAATAACAAAAGATTCAACTCCCTCTCAACTCTGTGGGAACTTTAGAAATGGAGCAGGTAACAGAAGTGTGTGTAGAACACATTGATTCACTGACACAGTAGTGAATCACAGAGCTCTTTGTTTGACCTTACCTGGTATGATTATCATATCGAGCAAAGTACACAAACTAAGAAAGGGTACCTACTGTGTTGAATGTCTGAATTGAGATCCAAGAAAGATTCTGGTGTAGTGGTGTAAGAATAGGAAGATGAAAATTAATGGGATGAATACAAAATCTTGTCCTTAAGTTTCAAAAAAGTTGCAGAAGTGTGGATGAAAAAGACACTTAGAAATACACTAACTCAAAATACCACAGAAGATTAGAGGAATTGGTAAAACAGATTGTACCTACAGCACAGCTGTTGCCTAATATAAGGCAAAAGAGATTTGACACATTAGAATCTACTCTTGGTAAAACTTTTTCTATCAAAGATTATCATAAGAGGTCGTCACTTTAAATCATATCTTGCCATATAACTAGTAAGTTGAAAATTATGTTTTAATTTTATATTAGGTTATGGATTTTATCCTGTGGTTAGTTCCATACACACAAAGTCAGCCCTCAATTAATGTCAGTTCAATTGACTTAAAAGTTACCATCACCAAATAGCTTTGAGAACAATACCTTCAAGTGATACTCTCTAATGATAAGCTGAATGATAAGATAGCAGAATTGCAATCAAACAAACAAGGCATTAAGGGAGAGGTTTTTGGCATACTATGACCCGAAGAATCTACATCAACATATAACTCCTTTCAGTTTTTTTTTTTAAACCACTTCTATATTTCTCTGAGTTTTGATCCTGACACATATAATATTTAACCTCTTGAGCCATTTATCCGAAGCTATTCTGAACCCTCTATCATGCCCACAATACTGGGTATAATTGGAGGACACATTGTACTGAGATGTCTGAGCATTTCCATATGGTGAATAGGGAGACAGGAAACACCGTAAAATGAATACATTATTACATCTTGCTCTGTTCTTTTGCAAAATTGTCATTTTTAAATTTCAGGGTACCTACCACTTCTGTAAAACCCAGATGTGGAACCATTTAGCTAATACCAGTATTGATAGACAGATTACATTAGAGGAATTGCTAGTACAAAGTAGGAATTTCAGAGTTGATGTAATTTGACCAAGAACTGTGAAGCAATGTTATATTTTAGCCCCATATCCTTTCTGACTTCATTTAAATTATATAAAGATTATGCATCTTAGAATTTTCCTTCTATTTGTTCTTATAAAGTACTCTCCCCCCCCCCGCCCCCCGGATAATAATCTGACCTTACTACTTAAAATGTTTTTTCCAAATATTAACCATTACAAATAAGTGTTTTTAATAATTAATAGATAACCTAGTTGAAGGAATTTGAAAAGAAACAGAAACTTTGATAGTTTTCCTGATATATTTTTGTTTGTTTTGTATTTAGTTATACCTTAAATTGTTCATAAAAGAATTTATAATTGTTTTCTGATGAATATACAATCTAGGGATTTAACTTTGTTAAATTCATGGCATTTCTGGAGCCATACACCTGGTAATACAGTGCTAGTCAATATAAAAGTTGCAATCATATTAAATTTCTGTTATACAAAAGGTGACCTGTCTACTGTATCCAGCACTAAGCAATGGCTGAAAATTCCATAAGGAGCAAGAGTATGGAAAATAGGGCAATTAACTTGTTATAAATCTGGGAGCATACTTGGTAGTACCCTAAAGCAGTAAAATATTTGGGCTTATATGCCTTGTCAGTTCTGAGTCAGAGGATTTCAGAAAATTTGGTCACAAACTTTTTAGGAAATGGAACATTTTCGTGGAAAACTGTGTTCTTTCTTTCATTTCTCTCTCTCTCTGTGTCTTTTTATTTCCTCCTTTTTCCTTCCCCTTTCCTTCCTTTCATCCCACCCTCTCTCTCCTTATTTTCCTTTAAGAAATATTTATTTAATTTCTTCTCCATGCAAAACACTATGTTGACATGAGCAGCTTACAGGGTTGTAAGACATAGATTCATAAATATCATTACCCATTTCAGCTCTATTACAGGTATCCAGATAATTTTTCAAAAGAGTTATTTTATTATGTAGTTTCACAACTGAAACTACATCTGAAAATTTTAAAACTTTTCCTCCTATCTTGTCACTTTTTATTGTCCCCTATTTTTTTTCTCTTAAAGTAAGATTTTTTTTAGAGCTGTTTTAGGTTCACAGCAAAATAGAAGGGAAGGTACACACATTTCCCATTTATTTCCTGCCTCCTCAAGTGCGTCCCCCGTTATCAACATCTCCCACTAGAATTACAATAAAAGTAACATTTGTTAAGATTGATGAAACTACTGGATGTTATTCATAATCGTCATAGTTTATATTAGAGTTGACTTTTGGAATTGTATGTTCTGTGGGTTTGGATAAATGTATAATGACATGTGTCTACCATGATGGTATCACGCAGAGTAGTTTTAACTACCGTAAAAGTCCCTTGTGCTCACCTATTTATCCCTTCCCATAAACCCCTGGGAACCAGTGATCTTTTTACTCTCCCCATAGTTTTGTCTTTTCCAGAATATCATATAAATTATTTTAGAATAATTTCTTTTACTTAGTAATATGCATTTAAGATTCTTCCATGTCTTTTCATAGCTTAGTAGTTCATTTTTTAGCACTGGATAATATTGTTATCTAGATGTATCATAGTTTGTCTGGATCTTAAATTTTGAAACACAGATTTTAGCCCTGGCAGTGACATTAACTATTTTTGAGATCTTAGTTAGTCACTTCAAGCTCTTTAAGTCTCAGTATATCTTCATTTCTAAAAAGAGGGCTTCTTATGTTGTAACGGAATGGAATTTCAGATTGTTGACATTATAGTGACATTGGAGACCTGGTTAAATAGCTTGTGACAGACAGAAGTGGATTTGAATCATGCCTCTGTGATGAAAGGTCGAATTATTTAGTCTCTAATTTGCATATGTAATATAGGGATATATAATTATACTCACCTAATTAGATGTCTTGAGGATTAAATGAGAAAATGCATATAAAATATTCAGCCAGTGGCTGGTACATAATAAGAGCTCAATAAATTTTACCTAGTTTTACTATTATTTAATGGATGTTCAGTACCTCTTACCAGTCCTTTTACTGCTTCCTCTTGATTAGTTCCCTCCATTCCTTTCGTTTCTGTGACTACTACAAATTCTTTTTTACTATTTTCAAGTTCCCTATCCATTTGCACTCCTACAGGCCCAAGAAAATATCATCACTTGATTTATTTTTTTAAGTTTATTATTTATTATTTTTATTATATTTTTATTTAATTTATTTTTTTAATTTAAATAAAAATAAAGGTATGTTATATCCAGACTTTCCTATTGCCTTTTCCCAAATTATTTGTGTGATTACACATTTTTATTATTCCCTTCAGTTTCTGAGGATAAATTGCCAACTGGGTCATCATGAAAGTTTTCTTAATTTTTGTTTATCTTTTTCAGTTATAAATAATGACACCAAATTAAATAATGTGGGTAAAACACTTAACCAAATATGTGGAACTCAGTAAATGTTAGTTTCTCTCCCTGACATTCCCAACTTCACCCCAGTGTGCCTGCATTCTATACATTGGAAGCTATCTTTGTAAATTACTGATCAGATATGTCCCTTTCCTTCTGTGACTCTCCAAGATCTTTTGAATAAAGGTACAATGTCTTTTCTTGGCTTACAGACCTGATATAGCTATTCCATATGTCCTTTTCTTTCTTCTTCTTTTCTTCTCTACATTTTATTCAGCCACCAATTTTTTTGTTCTGTTGCTATTGGGTATGCTTCTCCTCTATATTTATTGCTCTTCATAATTTCTTTATTTCTCTTTCTTCCTTAAGATGAAGCTTAACACCCTAAATATAACAATGTCCTTGAGGTTATGGGTAGAGTTGACCATGCCATCAGTATTTTGGATACCTCCATTACAGAATCTGTGTTGGATTGTAAATTGTTCTTTATATGTTCATGTTTAAAAAGTCAAAGAGTATATGAGAATAAAAAGACACAGTAAAATGTAAAAAATCACTTCTCCCCCTTCCCTCAATGTCATTTCCCAGTGGAAATTATTTCCTTTATTGTCTACCTTTTCCTATAGATAAAGCTGCCACATAGAAATAAAATGCAAGCCATATAGGTAATTTAAAATTTTTGAATAACCACATTAAAACAATATAAGAAGAAACAGTGAAACTAATTTTAATAGTACAATTAACCAATAAATCCAAAAATATTATCGACATGTAATTTATATAAAAATTACTGATGAATTATTTTACATTCTTTTTCCAACAATATCCTTTGAAATCCAGTGTGTATTTTGCACTTAAAGTTCAACTCAGTTTACACTAGCAACATTTCAAGTGCTCAGTAGGAACACATGGCTGGTGACTACTGTATTGGATAGTGCAGCTATAGAAAAACTCTGAGAACTGAGTTAGTGAGGCAAGGGTTTGATTCGTAGCTCTGCAACTTAGTAGCCATATGATTTGGGGCATGTTATTTACTGTCTCTGAACCTCAGTCCCTGTCTCCCGGTAGTATTTCATAAAGCTATTGTGAAGATTGAACAATAAACACTGCATGTGGTCATCTGATTTTTACTGACTTATTTCTTTACACTTGGTTTTCAGATACACTCCTTTAGTCCAGGAAATTTGTATATGTGGAAACACTGAGCTATAGGATTTTCCTTTTTTTGGTTTCTTTTGTTGAGTGCTGTGTTCTAGGCTCCATGTGACGCACTGAACATAAAATCTCCCATTCTCAAGGAACTCATGGTCATACATTACTTATTGCCTGACCATTTCAAAAACACAGTACAAATTATTTTATAACATAAAATGAAAATATGGACACATATTTCTAAATTTAGTAAAGATTGTTACTGATTTTATATCTCTGAAATCTTCTTTTGCTCTCTTTTGATCTTCATAACTCACATTAAGGATCACACTATACCTTCTTTTTGCGCTGGAAATCTTGAAATGGCTTTGGGCAAAGGCAATAAAATTCTGATCTGGGCTGAAACTCCAGAGAAAAGACCCTTTAAATATTTTTTTGCAAACACTACCAACAGTAAACTCTAAGTTATTTAAGATATAGAATACTTTGAGGATTTTTTAGGGACGTTGCTACTTCTGACTTAATTCCCTTATGTTGCTGCCCTTTGGCCATTTCACTGTTGCTTTAGAACCTTTAAGACATAGGAAAAAGGTAAAACTCAGAATATTTAGCAGCCTTGGAAAATTGTTTGATAGGCAAGAAGATTATATGTGATGGGTTAATGGGGTAGATTTAAGTGATACTTTTCTTCTACTGCCCTGAATGATTGAAATTTGATTATATGTTATTCTTGTGTACATCAAATTGTTTCCAAAATTACATACCTGGCAAATACAGAGAGTGACCCTTTGGAAGAAAAAAATTGCATATGCAAATTTTGAATGTTTTCCGAGTGTAGGAAATAATGTTCCAGGCTAATAGAAACATGGTGCTCCATTGAATTTTAGTTTTGATTAGTATAGAGTGAGGTTCTATGTTTCAATTATAATGGCAATGATAAATAATGCTTTATCTTCTTATCTACAGTAAAAGACACCTAGGGAAATTGGTCCACTTTTTTCTTAGGTTCTTCAAAGTGGTTAATAGTACAGTTTATTTTACCACTTATTATACTTTTTTACTGTTGCCTTTGCTAGAGTAACATTGAAATGTGTTTACAAACAAGAACTTAAAATACATGTAAAATTAAGGGACTATCATAAAAATGTCATAATTTGTGAAACAATTACATTGTTAGGATTTTTTAAATGGTGTGTTATTATTTCAAGTTCATTAGTATTTATAGATTTGCCATCTTTAGAAGGTAAACTGAGAACCATGCCCTGAGTATTATTAAATGAGTGTCATATTGATCTTTCTGGGAAGCAGATGAAGAGATGGACATCAGCATACAATACAGTGGTGAGGGAATGTTCTTGAGATCAAAACCTTTGGGAGGGAACGAAAGGAAGCATAACTCAGAGATGTGGTATCAATGAAGGCACCAGGTGTCTTTTGGGGAACTCTGCAGCTGGATGGCCCTTCATGTTGGCCCACATTCAGGCCTGGGGCCAGTCTTTATACCACTGCACTGTTCATTGAACGAAGGCTGCTCCAGGAGGCCTCTTCAGCTAAGACTGTAGCTGGAAAAGAAGTCTTTCATCCCAGAAGTGAGTTTGGGCAACACCTCACAGTATCCACTATATTTAGAATAGGTTAGAAACTAAGGTGCTGGATGTAATTATCTAAAAAGAATCCTAGTCTTGGTACAATTCCCGTGTCTTGCCTGGATTACAATAGAACCACCTATTTGTTCTTTCTCCTTCTGTTATTGTCCTCTTATAATCCATTATCAGCATGGTGGACAAAACAGGCTTTTAAAAATGTGAATCAGATAGTGACACTACTCTGCCTAAACTGTTCCCATGGCTTCCAGTTGGAAGAAGGATAAAATACAAATTCATTATTATGGCCTCCAGGCTCTGACTGATTTAACTCTTGTCTATTTCTGCAGCATTATCTTGTGCCACTTTTCTTCTTCACATATTATGTTTTAGACACACCGGCCTTCTGTCAGTTTCTTAAACATGCCAAGTTGTCTCCTCATTGAGGGCACTTACACTTCCGGTTTCCCCAGCCAGGCATGCATGCCTCCTCACTTTTTATGTGATTGTTTCCTTTTTATTCTTTAGATCCAATCCCCAGAGAGACTCTGCCTGACTACCTTGTTTAATGTGAGACTTTAATAGTTTTTCTCTGTCACATCACTATGTTTTCCTTCATGGCCCTTGTTATCACCTATAATTATCTTGTTTGTCTGTTTCAGTATTTTCTGTCTTCCCCTGTTGGAATGAAATCTCTGTGACTCATTTTCTCATCCTATACATCTTCCTATAATAGATCCTTGATCAATTTCATTGTTACTGAATGGTTTCTGATTATTTCTACTTTTTGGCTTATTATGACTAATGTAGCAATGAACATTCCTAGGTTTTTTTTGTGGTGGACATATGTTTGTAGTTCTCTTAGGTATGTAGTTAGGAGTTGCACAATATCTGTGTTTAACATTTTGAGCCAAACTGTATTTCAAAGTGGATATACTGTGTTAGAATGCTACCAGCAATATAGGAGGGTTTCACTTGTTACAGTCTTTTTTTGAAAATTTAATTTAATTTAATTTTTTTAATTCCAGTGTAGATAACATACAGTGCTATGTTATATAGTTTGTATTTTAGCCTTCTTATAGGTGTGAAGTGGTATTTTTGTTGTATTTTTGACTTCCATTTCCCTAATGACCACTAATGTGTTGGTATTGACCATTCCTTCTTTGGAGGAATTGCTTCTTAAATCTTGTGCTCACATAAAAAAAATTAGGTTGTATGTCTTTTATTGTTGAATTTGTAAGAATTCATTACATATTTTAGATACTAGTCTTTTATCATATACATAATTTGCAAATATTAACTTTATTTCTGTGGGTTAGCATTTCAGTTTCTTTATGATGTCCTTTGAAGAACAGAATTTTAAGTTTGACGCAGTCCAGTTTATCTGTTTTTTCTTATGTTACTTGTGCTTTTGATGCCATATCTAATTCAGGGTCACAAAGATTTACCCTATGTGTTCTTCAAATAATTTTATAGTTTTAGCTCTTACATTTAGGTCTGTGGTTCTGTTTGAACTAAATTTTATGTATCTTACCATATTCTTTTGCATTTGGATATCCAGTGGATCCAGCTCCATATGTTGAAAATACTATTCTTTTATCACTGAATTGTCTTTCCTTGTGAAAAATCAACTGACCTTAAATGTAAAGGTTTATTTTTGTACTTTCAATTTTATTCCATGATCTGTATGTCTGTGTTTTAAATTTTTTTTTTAATTTTAGAGAGAGAGAGCACGATCAAGGGAAAGGGAGCGGGGGGTGGGGGAGAAGAGAGAGAGAGAGACAGAGAGAGACAGAGAATCTTAAGCAGGCTCCACGCTCAGTGTGGAGCCTGTATTTGTCTGCCTTTATGTCTTTATGGTGGTAGTACATTGGCTTGATTACGTAGCTTGGTAGTAAATTTTGAAATCAGAAAGTGTAAGTTCTCAAACTTTGTTCTTTTTGCAGTATTTTTTTTTTTGGCATTTCCATGAGTTTTTGAATCAGCTTGCTTATTTCCGCAAAATAAAGACAGCTAGGGTTTTGACAAGGATTGTATTAGATCTGTAGATCACTTTGGGAATATTCCATCTTAAAAATATTAGTCTTCAAATCCACAAACATTAGATTTCTTTCCATTTATTCAGATCTTCTGTGATTTTTTTCATTGATATTTAGTATTTTGCAGTGTACAAGTCTTGTATTTATTTTGATGAGTTTATTTCTAAGTATTTTATTCTGATACTATTGCTTGTATAAAAAATACAGTTCACTTTTGTGTGTTGATCTTGTGTCCTGCTACCCTACTGAACTTGTTTACTAGTTCTAACAGACTTTTTTTGTGGATTCCTTAGGGTTTATATATGCAAGATCATATCATTTACAAAAACAGATGTATTTACTTCTTTTCCAAACTTTATACCTTTTCTGTGTGTGTGTGTGTGTGTGTGTGTGTGTGTGTGTGTGTGTAATTGCCTTAGCTAGAACCTCGAGTACCATGTTAAATAGATCTGACAACAGCTGGCATTCATTCTTCTTTCTGATCTTAGAGGGAAAGCATTTTATCTTTCACCGTCAAGTATGTTGCAAACTGTGTGTATGTGTCTGTGCATATGTTTTGTAGGTGCCTTTTAGCAGGTTCAGGAAGTTTCTTTCTAATTCTAGTTTTTCTGAGTGTTTTTAACATGGAAAGGTGTTAGATTTTGTCAAATGCATTTTGTTTATTGAGATGATCATCTTAAATTGTTTGAAAAAGAAACAAAGCTAATTGAACACACACACATACACAGTGAAACACATTCATACATAACCAAGAGCAAACGGATAGCTGGCCAATTGAACTACATCTTCTTACCATATTTAATATCTCATCTCTTTAAAGAGTAAAATGATGGGGAACCTGGGTGGCTTAGTTGGTTAAATGTCTGACTCTTGATTTCAGCTCAGGTCATGATCTCACAATCCTGAGTTGATTAATTAACCATTTCAAACAGTATTAGTAACAACAATAGGCTGACTCATGGAGCAAGCAACCTATCAGTTTTGGATAGCTCTTATTTTTTTAGAAACTTTGGCTCTTGTATTTAGAGACTTCTGGAATATATTGATTTGTATTTGGACTCTTGTAACTTAGTCTAATTAAGATCCATTAGTCTTAGTTGTCCTCTGAAGGGCATATTTCATATGTATACAAATACATCATATTTTACAAATACATCAAGTGTTTGGAAAATAGTTATATTTCCACTTTGCCCTCTTCTTTGGGTTAAATATCTCAGACTAATAATTCATTGATTAATCATTGCAAAGTGGTTTATAGCTCTGATTTAGAACTTTGCATACTGTATTGCTGGTTGTTGTATTGTTTTATCTTTACAGTTTTAATGAAGTATAACTTTCATGCAATAAAAATCACCCATTGCATTTGTATAATTCAATGATTCTGATATATTCAGATTTGTGTAATCATCACCAGATCCGGTTCTAAAACTACCTCTCCCCGCCAAATTCCCTCATGTTCATTTGTGGTGAAGCCCTGCTACTGTTCCCTGCTAGGCAACTGCTGGTCTGCATTCTGCGTTCACAGATTCGCCTTTCCTAGAAAATTTTTGTAAACAGAATCTTACATTATATAATCTTTGTATCTTTCTTCTTTAAATTAGCATAATGTTTTTGAGATTCACCAATGTTGTAGTGTGTTTAGAAGTTTTTTTTCCCTTTTTTTTTGCTGAGAAATACTATATGGATCAAATTTTATCAGTTTACCATCTGACAGACATTTGGATTGCTTTCTGTGTTTGAGTAATGCTGCTATGAACATCTGTGTATAAGTCTTTGTATGGACATATAGATAGTCTTCTAGGAGCGTGAATATAGGTTCACTGATAAGTCTGTGTTTATCCATTAAGAAACTACTAAACTGCAACTGTTTTTAAAAGTGGTCTTTGTTTTGTTTTGTTGTGTTGTGTCTTTTTGAGTGTGTGTGTTTTACATTGCCATCGGAAATGTATGAAGATCACAGTTTTTCCTTATCCTTGTCAACTTCTGTTATTTTCAGTCTTTTTGAGAAGAGCCATTCTGGTGGGTATGTAATGGTATCTCATTGTAGTTTTAATTTGCATTTTCTTAGTGACTAATGAGAGTCATTGGCTATTAGTATTTTTTTTCTCAGATTGTTTATTCAGTCTCTTGCCCATTTTTTAACTGGGTTGTTGGCCTTTTTGCTAAGTTTTAAGTGTTCTTTATATATTCTAGATACAAGTCCTTTATCAGATAATGATTTTCACAAATTTTCTCCTAGCAAGTGATGTTTTCTTAATGGTGTTTTGGGAGCAAAATATTTTAATTTTGATTAAGCCCAATTTATCAAGTTCTTTTCTTTATGGATTATTTTTTGGTGTTTTTTGTAAGAAGTTATGGCCTAATCTAAGATCACAAAAATTTTCTATATATATTTTTTGAAGTTTTATAGTTTTAGTTATCATACTGAGATCTGATCCATTCTGTGTTAATTTTTACACAGGATGTGGAGGGGTCATCTGTTGAAAAGACCACCCTTTATCCTTAAATTGCCTTGGCTCTATTGTAAAAAAATCAGTTAACAATACACATTAAGGGCATATTTCTGTACTTTCTCATCTGTTTCAGTGATTTCTATGTCTATCTTTATACCAGTACCACTGTTTTAATTACTGCAGCTTTATATTAAGTTTTGAAGCCAGATTGTGTAAGTACTCCAAATTTTTACTTCTTTTAAAAATTGTTTTGGATATTCTGAGTTCTTTGAATTTCCATATACATTTTAGACTCAGCTTGTCAAGTTTAACAACAACAACAACAAAACCCTGCTGAGATTTTGATAAGGGCTGTTTAAAATATATAAATCAATCTGGGGGGAATTGCCTGAAAGAGTTCTTCACAAGTGAAAATTGTTATTTCTATCTCAGGATTTTTTTTTTATTTCAAGGAACTCTTCAATCCTATTTTGTAATCCAGCTAGACTGTTTTTATATAAAAATGTTTGTTGATGATATTTCAAAAGTAATGCAATAGGAACATGTTCATCTGCATTTTTTTAAATGTACCCTTTGGGGGATCATGTATGTCTCCTGACTAAGAAGCAGAAAATTTAGAGAAAGTAGGAGACCATTTTTTATTTCTTAAAAACATACCTTTGTTTCATTTTGCAAAGTATTTGAAATTGATGTAGCAACTTTAAGAAAATGTGGGCAGGATTTTAAAATAAGTTTTATCTTGAATTTGCTGGTTTTAGTGTCTTCATTATTTTATGTGTTCTGATTTTATATTTGTTCTGTTTTTGCTATCAAGGCATGATATGTTGTTGACTGACATTTTATTTGCAGTATTAGTATAATAGACAGCTAATGAGTTTGCAAAGGAAGAAAATAAAATTGATTTTTGTTAAATACCTCTTACAATCAATTACTCTGTAATATGCAGCCAAAATTCCGTGACATGGCTGTTTTTACCCTTACTTACAGATGATAAAACTGAGGCTTAGTGAAAGTCAGAATATGCCTAAAATTTCATATATGTTGAGGTAGCATTAAAATCTATACATTCTGGGGCTCCTGGGTGGCTCAGTTGGTTAAGCAGTTGACTTCAGCTCAGGTCATGATCTCATAGTTTGTGGGTTTGAAACTACATGAGGCTCTCTGGCTGTGGGCATAGAGCCCACTTTGTATTCTCTGGCCCCCTCTTTCTCTTCCTGCCCATGTCCCACTCGCATTCTTTCTCTCAAAAATGAATAAACATTAAAAAAATAAAATCTAGATATTCTGATTCGAAGGTCAATATGCAGGCTGAGGAAGAGTTTGACATTTAAGATTTGACTTTAAAGAGTGCCCTGAAGTGCCCTGACTTTATTTTATTTTTCTGCATTTGTTTTTTGTTTGTTTCTTTATACCCTGCCTCATTCTAGAATGGTCTTAAGGCAAGTTAGAGTGCATAAAATACAACAAGATGGCATAAATTAAAAATAGGAATAAAATGAGACACAAAAACAAGGGTGGGGAAAGTCCTTTTCCCAGAAAAACAACAACAACATCCTGTAAGTGAGTATTGCTGGGAGACTGGAAAAAATTTGAGCTGGAAACAGCTTTGGAAGTAAATGGGCTCACTTGGTGCAAGCTTTGGCATCTGCCCTAATCATAATACATGTGAGAAAGGGAAGTTTTATTTACTTTTGCTTCCTCTAAGTGCCAAGCGCAGTGCCTTCTACATGGTAAGCCCTTAATAAGTGATTGCTGAGCTCGATTCATTAATGAACTTGAATATCAGCATTCCAATGTTACTAAGCTGGTTGGAAGTCTTTTTCTTAAAAGTCAAATAGTCAGGTATTTTCCATTTCTCTGTTAGTGTATTTGTTGTAAGAACTATGCTATTGTTTTCTTGATCTATACTATATTTGAAAATGTTATTTCAGAAATGCTTTTCACTCATTTACACATCTAGAAATTGCCTCATATAAGAGTGTCCCAGAAAGACCCAAGCTCCGCTAGTTGAGTATGTCTGTAAGTTTTGTACATCTGAAGGCTACGTCATTTGCTTTCCATTTGCTATTGTCTCTACTGGATTTTAAAACAAAGACTGCATATTCTGGAGAGTTTAAAAGTCAGAAATATAAAGCATCTCAGTTGGTAAGTGTGTCGAAGAATATTAAGAGAGAGAAATTACGTTTATGCGAATAATACTCAAAATTCCATAATGCCTATTGACGCCATCTAGGTTGCTATATGACCTACTTAAGTTATAAACATAGGTAATTAATTTTTTCCTATAGATTAAATTTGATCTCCCAGCCTCAAATCTTTTCTAGAAAGTCTTAAAATTTCTATTGAGGTTTACAATGACTTAAATTTGTCATTAAACAAAAACAAAAACAAAAACATTAGTTTATCCTCAGATCACTCTGAAATATGACCCAACTATTAGTTACCTGAACCGTAGTATTTATTTTGACTCAGCTTCATTTGAATGCTGTGATTAAAAATAACTGAAAGTAACTGCGTGGAATGGTATATTTTAAATGTTGAAGTTCATTCATTATTAGAAAGAGTAACCAGTAAAACCTCAGCAAACCTTGATAAGCATAGATCTGGGTATTTGAACTACACCACAGCTCTCACTTGGCAACAGAGTATTGTGAAAATGTACTATTAAACCATCTCAATTAGAGATGCAGAAAGGAAAAACGAGAGGTTAGGATGTGCCACAAGTTTCTGTAAAACGCGCTTATTTTAAAAGTATCGTTTCTTTTTTCTGAGATGTTATCATCATGCTAGAGTCTTCAAGACTGCATTTCCAACTGAGATTTCAGAGATGAAAAATAATCTAAAGAAGTAGCTGCATGATATTTTGTAAAATTTCTTACTGCTTTTCAGGAAATCATCTTATATGCTATTTATTTTGCCAACTCTTGAAGTTGAGAGAGATTTGTAATAAACTAGCATGCCTGCTCACAGCGTGTATAAACAGAGGCGGATGCAGTGACAGAGGAGCCTTGGTGGGGTGGTGGGCACACCTCTGGCTGTATAGGGGCCTCCTTGCTCTACAGGCCGACTCCAACTCCGCTGGGGTAGCCACCCCATGACGGCCTTTCTTCCCCATTCCCACTGATCCATTCCTTTTCCTCTACTGACCTTCATTCTCTAACTTTAAATAGTTCTTTATTAAGTATACAATTTAAAGAATTTTGTTTATTTCCTGGGGGGCAGAACAGCTCTCAGCCAAGTTGGGAAAATTCCACCTCTTTCCTGATAGGATCCTAGTGACTGTAATTTTTTCTAAGTACAGGAAAGTGTTGCATTTTGTGTCTTTGTTAGCTGGTAGTTAACAGTTTGTCAAAATTTTAGTAAAGTCTCCTGCTTTCAGATGGATAAAGCATTGCGGATATGGATGGTTTGAAACGTGAATATTCACTATCTTGGATTGACACTATTAATGATTTTTCAGAATTGATATTTGTAAAGTACTTCAAATATGAGAAGCACTTTAGAAGGGATAAGTGTTGTTATTAATATTAATCCTTGATATTCAATTATATTAAAAATAAATCAGTGCTCCTTTTGATATTTAATCTTTAATATTTAGTTGTATTAAAAGAAAACTGATGCTCCTTCTGTTAGTTTGTCATGGGGAAATGATACTATTACTCAGAATTGAGAAGATCCAATCAGTTCATAAAAGTGGTATTCCCACATCAAATTCTATTCTTTTTTCTTTCTTTCTTTCTTTCTTTCTTTCTTTCTTTCTTTCTTTCCTTTCTTTCTTTCTATGTATCTATTTTAAAACTTATTTTAAATTAAAATTTCTCTTTGTAATCATTAAGTAAGTTAAATTTATTTCAGATTTTCCAAGTGGTTCCAAGATTTCAGATTTCAGATTTATTTCAGATTTCAGTGGTTCCAAGAAGATGGATTTTGCTTGCTTGTTTTTGTGAAATTAATTCTTAGACTCAACCCTATGACAATTGCTGTTTTTGTAAATCAAAATGTTTGACTGTCTTGAGTTTTATATCAGTTTTATATCTACTTTTTACTATTTTTTGTTGTAGTCAATATATTGAAATGCTGTAATTTGTACTCTGAAATCCATGAAAAAGAAAACACAGATGTGTTCCTTTTCCTATTTGCCCACTGATTTACGTGTAGCTTGATGTGGGTTTCCTAAGATGCTGGGTTTTGGTTTTTTTCCTTGCCATATTCCTATGCCTAGACAGTACCTTACAGGTAGTCAGTGTTCAATAAGTATTTACTGACTGAATGAATAAGAATGGGCAGCTGACACTATTCCATCTGTGTAGAGCTCTACTTCTGTTTTGTCAGACTGCCCTGTTGGGTTTTTTGAGGTTGGGTAAATCACATTAATGACAACTCCAGAATTTGGAAACATCTGAGAGACAGACATAGGTGCCAGACAGATGGAGATCAAAGTACCAGCTTTATCAGCAGTAGAGGCTGAATTGGAGAACATGCATTACATACATGTACAGATAAAATGGAGTTCACCTCTGAATTAGACATTTCTACCTTCCCAGCCACTGGAACAGCTGGACAGACATCCACAGTCCTCTGCCATAGGAGAATGGATAAAAACAGGCCTTAATACATCTCCTCTATAGGTAGAACTGAACTGAGAAAAAGGAGGTGAGCTGGGCATGTTCTGTGTGTTCTCTTAAACTCACCAATGAGATGAGTTTCTGTCCTTCTCATGTAAACATGGAAGGTACAGAATGAAGCTATTACTATTTTTTGATCAAAAGTCTGCTCGTGAAAATACGAGAAAAAAGGAATAGAGGTTCCTCACAAGCTACTCTAATTAAACATAACTTCATTCATACCATTATTTTTTTTCTTCAGTTTTTCTGTTTGGTATTTACAAGAACTTTTTAAATTACTGTTGTATATACCAACATTTTCAAATCATTAAAATGAATATTTTGTATAGCAGTAAATACAGGTAAACATTGAACTAATGCAGTATAGGAGGAGCTTGGGCAAAGTAAGTTTAAAAGTAAAATAATAACTAAAAGCATTTTTATATTCCCATTTTTATATATGATATATACAATATATGCATTCTCTGCAGTCTTGGTTTCTAGTTAAAAAAAATGTCTTAGGTTTATCTTTTAAGTGCACATCTGTGATTTCTGATAGCTGGGCTGAGTTGGTATTTGATTTTGGGAATCACTACTGGGAGTTAAAATATTTGGATCTTCCATATTTTCTGTCTCTACTTTCCCTCTCAAACAAAATGAAACAAAATAAAACTTCATAAAATGGAGTATATTACTAAAGACTGCTTTTATACAAATGTCATAAGTAAATGATCCTTGCCATAGTAAAATCATAAGCATTATCATTTAAAAATACACTAAAAGTACTATGATTTGGTAATTTTAAAAATAATAATTTTAACCTATTAACATTACAATCTTGCTGATCAGTTGGCAACTATCAGACCCTGAAGATAATAGCACTTATTTCCTGCCATAGTCTGGGAGGTAGTCCTTGGCCTGTAAAACTGACTCCCTTTTCTGAGGACAGACTCAGAAGCTGTCCTCATGTTAATGAAGCTCGTGAAATTGTTTAAAACTGAAAAGACTAATTTATTGATTTATGGTATAAATTATTTTAGGAAGGACAAAATGATTAGAACATGCAGAATCTGTGAGTTCTATCTGTGTATGTAAAATTTAAAATGAAGAATTTGGTTATTAGAAACTTTTTTCCTATAGACAGAACAGCACTGGAAGCTAAATAATAATCACAATCACAGGGGTTTTTTTTGGGATTGTGCAATCAGAATTAGAGGGAGGCTGATCTGTTAGATGTTTTATGGTATTGGGCCAAGGCAGTCTGGTGCAGCCATATCTACCATAGGTGTGGTCTTGCTACCAAAGTTAGAATAATAAAGTTGATTGGCTCCAACCACTGCCAGTTAGGGAAAGAATATTTCAAATATGATGTCTAAAACATTATCTCCCCAATAGTGCTTAGATGAACATTTCCAGTAGTCTCTGACTTGTTTTTATACTTCTATATATAGAAATGAGATCTATAGGGGAAAGGAGAGGGAATAAAAACAAATAAAAGCTGACCTAATTTTAGGTGATTACCCAAATAGAATCATGCACTGAGTACATTAATTTTAAAAGCATAACCTTTGTTTTCCTGGCAGAATTATATTATGTTCATGTGATATTTCTGTTGCACATATTGAACAGTGTCAACCATCAAAGTTGGCCAACTTCCTCCCTGCTTTGGAATTTATATACGTGATTATAATGTAATTCAATGTAATTCTTACTAGAGTTTATGCAAGTGCAAAATAGAGGGGGAATATAGGCAGAAGAATTAATTAATTATATTAGACAGTAGTTTTATAACTCAAGGAATTCAAATTAAACCAAGATAATATCAAATGTTTACTATCGCAAAGTTTTGTGCTTTAACTGGGGGTGAATAGGAGAATAACATGCTTGTTTTCTCTAGAATGCTTATGATCATCACAGTGTAGGCCGTTTATGATGTATTTAACAAATACCATTAGAACTGAATGTAGAAAAGTAAAATTACATAATTAGCATTACAAGGACGTTTCCTGAATGAGGCAACAATAATGTTGAATCTTGAAAGGTTGAATCTTAAAAGTTGAATTTTATAGGTTAATATTAGGGCTGGAAAGGGAATGGTACAATGCGTAGAGAGGAACAAATGTGAGCAAAGCAAAATCTTGGAGTCATCTCTGGGAGAAGCATCAAGTGATCTGTCGGTTCTAGAGAGTAGGATACTTGAAGAAGTGCAGAAAAAGAGGTAATGTCCATGATGTGTGAGACCTTACGTGTGAACTGGTATACAGCCGGTAGACCTTACTAATCACCAAAGTGGGTGTCATGATCCATTTTATGCACCAAAAAGATGACTAAGACACTGTTTTTGGCTCTCCCAGGAGTTCTCAGCCTAAGAGTTCAGATTGTCATCACATACTGTAATACAAGTTACACCATGGAGATGCTTTGGTAAAAGGGTAAACACGATGCTCTAGAAGCCAGAATGATGAATTGTTTTGAAGGTATTGGGGAAGGCAGGAAATGTGAACTGGACTCTGTCAAAGAGTAAAATTGGAACCACTGTAAAGGCCGATAAGGTGCAAAGAAAGCAGATGATAGAATGTGACAAGGTGTGATTTGTCTAGACCGTAAGATCTATGGCAGGGAGAAGGGAGAGATCTCAAGCTGGCATGGCAGGCTGGAGTCAGTAGGGAGCTAGGGGACTAGTTGGAGTTGGAGCCAGGCACCTACATTCCAGTTGCATTCCTGACACGTACTGTATTTCTAATCTCTGGTAACTTTCTTAAACTTAGTTTCCTAATTTGAGTAATGGGGATGTTAAAATCAATTTAGAGTTATTGTTGTGACTGAAAATTAATGTACATAAAACACATGGCATGAATTCTTTCCAGTAACACATGTGAGTCAATAATACTTTATTCATAGGGTTGCTGTAAGCGTTAAATAAATAGTAAAACAAAATAAGTACAGGGCGCTGTATTTTATACCAAGTTCTCATGCTCAAGTAAGGTTATCAAAAAGAAAACTTTAAAAACTGTGCTATGCAGTTATGGAACATTGCTTTTGTAGAAAATAATTCCCGGAATTTAGCAAAAGTTTTATCACTGTCTATGTCAAAATTAGACTTTAGATATATTAGCCTGTGTTAAGTCCAGGTCCCTCTTCTCAGTTTAGGCCTGGATTCCATGATAGTGGGTTTTATTGCAATCTGTATGATTTTAAGATCCTAAGTTGTCCATGTATGCAGGCCCTTTTAATATTAATATTTATATTTATTTTATTTATATATATTGCAATTAATTGTTAGGTTACCTGTCTTCTCCGCCAGACAGTGAGTGCTCTATCCCCAATGCACCAGATAGTGTTAGGCTTGTAAATGTTGGTTGAAATGATCTTAAGCTCAGAAAGTATTAACATGCATATTATATTTTTAGTGTGAATTATAAAAAGATTTTTTTGACTTTCATGTTTAAAATCTTCATGTAATTGGGTATAGTGCCCTTTACTCTCTAAGCATGATCTCTTTCTGTCTACACATTCTCAAATTCATGGGTTTAGATACATGTATTATTAGAGTAGTAGAGATGACCCTCAGCCTCACCCCCAGAAGAATTCTTCTCTCTCCTACATCCCTGCTCACCAAACAGCAAGAATGATAAGGCAGCTCTTAAATATAGGTCTTGTTTATAGCAGTACAGTGTGCAAAAATGCCCCTGGGCCATCTGAAAATAATGTTTTACACACTGAGAGTGACTCTTCAGAGCTGTGTAGTATTTAAGGACAGGAAACTCATCAAGAATCTGCATTCTCTATTCCTACAATAATGGGATCAATAAAGGAAAGAAGATAGAATAAGGACAAATAAAAAATAACCTAATTTAAGCAAAATTGAAATAGTGTCAGGCACTGAATATATTAACTGTGAAAAAATTGTCTTCATCTGTCTGGGAGAATTGCAGCAAAGTTCTACTGAGTGCTATTTCAGTTGTTGCATATATTGGACAGTGTCAGTAACGGTAGTATTATTTATCCCAAGTATCTACATTTCTATAGCAACAGTATACCTGTTTATGCAATTATATATTATTATATCAAGTCATACTTGATGTATTTTGGTATCTGTTCCTGTCCTAAACTCATACAGATTTTGTATATATATTCACTGCCTATTGGAAGACTGTATCTCCTTTCTTTCTTAACTTGAGTCTAGGCAAGTAACACATGAAATGAAATAGTAACTTGAAATTCAGGATTTAATTGAATCCAGACAACTCAAGTCTTGTTTTATTTTAATTTAAAAGCTGCTAGTTTTTGAAATAGATTAATTATACTAATTTTCATCAGTAGGTTGTACAGTAATCACATTTTTAATGTTATAGAGCTTTCCCAATACAAGGAATTCTATAAAAATTTAATATCATCATTTAAACAATAGATCCATTTTAATGGTAAAAAGTCATTACCCAGTAGAAGGAAGAACATAGGACTGATTTTAATGACAATAAAAAAATGGAAACTGCAGGGTTTTTTTTTTACTATGTAATAGAATTGGCTAAAAAAATACATTAAGGGGGTATGATAACATATGATCTTTCCCTTTTAGAAAAGAATTAATATTTTAACATATATGCTAAAATATATTATTATCCCTGCTTTTGAGTTACTCTTATCAGTAATAATAGCTGTATGTTTTATGTATTTGTCAACACTTTGCTACACTATGTCACACCTACTGCTAGATAAAAAATTTTCCATATTACAGTTTGGAGTCCTCTTTGCTTGTAAAGATGATTTTTTAAGCTATTTGTATTTGTTTGGTTTTATTAACAAGACTCATTTTACTCATATGTAAAATAACTATTAAAATTTTGAATTATTTTAATGGATTTTTTTTAACCTCTCAAATTAAATGGTACAGCTCTTTCACTCATTGCTATTTGATGAATAATTTCTGCCTTTTATCTACCTATTTATTTAGTTTCATTGTCCTTGCATAGGTTAATCACATAGTTATAGCTGACATAAGACTTCGATTTTCATAATGCTGTTAAAAATTCTCTTATAACGTTTTCTCGTGAAAGTTGGTGGCAGTTGTTTTTCATCTTCTAAAAATATTACAGTTCAGTAGAAACAACAGGAAAAATATTGATAAGCCTACATTATTATATAACAGTATCTGTTGTCCATATATTTACATGGATTCATAACTGTAATCAAGTATATGCCATTTTATGTTCGAATTTTGCCCTTAACTTTACATTATAACATTTTTTTGATAATTGCTACTTTTAGTGAATATGTGCCATTCCTTCTCGTTTATGGGGGAATTTACTTGTTTCAAATGCACATTACCCCTAGTTGCATCATTTATCTGATTTCAGGCAACTTCTCTTTCCCTTTGGTGGTTGCCCTTATTTGATCTAATTCAGACCATCTCTGCTTAGGAAAAAATGAAGAGGAAAAAATGGCAGTTCAGACTTTGCTTTCCAAGCAGTTTTTTAATTAATTAATTAATTAAGTGTTTATTTGAATGCACTTGACACATAATGTTACATTAGTTTCACAGGTGTAAAACTTACTGAATTTATACATTATGCTGTGTTCGCTACAAGTGTATCAAGCAGTTTTTTAGTCCAGACATCACCACTCTCATCACCATTACCAAAACAATAATAGAAATACATTCAGTATTCACTTTAATTAAGGTAGCTCTCTAAGGTTAATGGACTAATGTCATGTTTTGAATGTCCGTTTTTTTTTCGAAACATTATCTGAAAAAGGCATCAACTCAGACTTCTTTTGATTGAAAGAAAGTCTCCCAAGTTCCTTCTAAATTATAAATTAAGTTAGTTTCAATGAAGTGGTGTTGGGTGATTATCATCATCATTCTTACAAGTAGTAGGAGCAGTGGTAGCATGATAGTATGTTAGTTTTAGGACACATTTATAACGTGGTAAATTTGCAGTGTCTGCTGATTCTTATATGTCTTACAGTATATTCTGTAATCAGTGTTTTAAATGTCTGTCACCAATCTGTGGTTATTGAAGTTTAATTTATGATTTAAATGACTACATTTTATGACTTTATGATTTTAGTTTTACTGACTTAGCCTTTCTGTCATTATTTTTCATAACTTTAATACAAAGCCCTTAAGTCCAGATTCAACTCTGAATTATAATATTCTTCATATGGGTAAAAACAGTTCACTTTGTGGTTTTCTATTTTATGATGCAATTTCCAGGAAATCGTGGTGGGGGGGGGAATGGGTACTGCCAAGACATTTTTTTTCACTTCAGAATGTCCTAAAATTCATGGCCAAGAAGTATATAAATAATTCCAATATTTTTAAAAGAAATCTTCGGATTTACTAAGGGCAACAAGAACCAAGGGAAAAGAGGGTATAAGGATCAATCCTAGGCAAAACAGGAAAGTAACATTTTTTTTCATATATATTCTCCTGTTTTCTGTTTATCCCTTTTCTGTTCTCAGCCATTGGATAGTGTTTCTTCTGACTCCTCTACGTGATAGCTGTGGGCCCCCTTGTCTTCCTGAGGCTGTTTATTACAGTTAATAAAGGATATCCTTCCTCAGAAATGGAATTTTATGTACTTTTTTTGCTGTACTGTTTCTTCCTTTTCTCTACTTAGAGCATATTGTGTGTGTCATTATTACGAGACCTGTTTGAAGTGGATGACTTGAAATATCTGATAACTTAATGATGCTGTGACTCTCCTGATCTTAGACTCCACCCGTGGAACTCTTGGCCATGACTTGAGATAAATAACTATTCTCAAGACTTGTTGGGTTAATTCGTCATGATCTAAGTTCTGTTCCAGTTCCACTCTTCACCAAGCCACTGACTGTTGCTCTCAAGGATATACTACTGACTTTGAGTCAGATAGAAAGGGTTTATGGCAAAAGGAGATAGGGATGTTTGTTCATGTGAACCATAATAGCCCCTATCCTCTAGGACAGAAATGGTCCACTTCAGGTGAGCTTCCCAAGAGAATTTATGTTTAAGTACTACACAGTGACTTGGAATAATCCTTGACATTGTTTCCATACTTCATGTTGATTTATTCATCTATTCATTTATTTGCTTTGTATTTATTTCAATGTGTGTGTGTGTATGTTATATGTATCATACATATATGTGTATATATATGTATATATGTTGTATATGTATATATGTTGTTTATGTATATATGTATACATGTGTATATATGTACATGTATGTATATATGTTATATATATGTATATAGTTATTAAGTATTAATTATGTACTGGGGAAATATGTACCATGCTAAGGATATAAACAATTCACTGTTTTCACTTTTCTTATTAGTCCCGTAGTCACTAGGCTATAAAGGTCTATGGAAAGGAGAGATGAGCAAAAGGTTCATATTAAGATAATGTTTCATATTAAAAGGAGTTTTTATGAGTTACTTCATGGGCATAAAGACAGTATTTTAAAGTAATTCCAAGGATGTGATGGTTCTTGAAGAAGGCACTTTTGAGTTGAGTTTTGATGAATATGAAAAGACTTAGTTATAGGGGAAGAGGAAAGAAATCTGAGAAGAGAATGAGGGCTGAGATGTTTTAATCTCAGATACCTAAAAAAAAGTGTAGAATAAATGGACGAAAGGACTACTTTTACCAGTAACATGTGAAAATGCCAGTTTCCCTTCTGCTTTGTCCACAAATAGCATTATATTTTATCAAACTATTTATTGCTAGTTGAATGAGCAAAAACAATTAGCATTGATATTTAAATTTGCATATCTTTGCTAGCAAGGCTAAACATATTTTCCTATGTTGTCTTCCATTAGTACTATTTTGTTCATGTATTTTTGAATTTTAGTGTTTTCAATTTGTATAATCTCTTTGAATATCAAAGGCAGTAACTTACTGCTTTTTTCTGAAAATAATTTTTAATCTTTTATTACTTTAAAAAAGATGTTTTTCATATTAAGAAAAAGTTTCCAATTATTGCTGTTTTGTATTCTGACTAGAAATGTGTGTTAAAATTTGTCTTATGCCTGTTCATAGGTATATTTATGTGAATTAAGATGTTAAAGATATGTATATATCATTTTCCATCATACCTTTTTTTTAGCCATCATTACCAAATAAGATAAGGCCATGGTTTTTCTCTGAGAAAATAGTTTGCAGATTTGCTTCTATTTGATCTTTGGGTGTAATTCACACTCATAATTCATTGTCTGTGGTATCTAGTAAGGGGATCTTTCAGTTGGAGCTTTAGAATCTAAAGACCCTTGGGAAGCAATCTGAGGGTAAAATCCTTCAATGTCTTTATTATTTTTGTCTTTGTATAGTTGCACATCCTTAACTAATTTAACAGTAGTATTGTTATTGATATAGCTTTATTGAGTTTTTCCAAAGCACTCAATTCAGTTTTTCCAGCATTCTCCTCTTCTGTTTTTGAATCCATATTTTATTCTAACACCTAATGTTTAATCATGAAATCATAGTAACAAGTTTAATAGGAATAAACAAGTTCAAAAGTAGAAAACAGGTGGCATACTCAGATTAATCCAAGGTGAGTTTAATAAAGAGCCAGTCTGCAAAAATGTAGTCAAGGTGTAGGGAAACCAGAAGGGATTATGCAACATCCAAGAATAGTTACCCTAAGGTCATGTTACTTCTGACTACTCACTATTTGGACCTAACAGGAAACCAAAGATGCATATTAATGTGTGTAGCGTACTTCACTTTAGTAGGACAAACCGGAGAATGAGAAGAGTCGAGGAGCTCTGGACTGGCAGGAGAAAGGTATTTGGCACACTCGGGAACCAACACAGGGGGTCCTGATATAGCATACTGGAGAACTGTACACTGTATATGAGTTACCTGTGTTCAAGTTCACTGTGCTGTGGACATCAGTCGGAGCATTTATTAAAAGAAATGAGGAACACTGTAAACATGATGAGGAGTTAAGAGCTTTCTCTCCGTTTGGCTCCCTAAACTATCAGTAATATACTTTCCCAAATTTGTTCGGGTTCTTCATATCCAGATTAGGATTTCTGTCTTGATTTTTCTAACTCTTCCCAAACGAGTGAAGCTTTCTTATTCTGTAAGACTCCATTTTCCCTATCTGTATTAAATGCTTAGGCAAATAAATTAGGCTCTTAGGATTTTTAAAAATTCTTTGGTTTATCAGATTTTATGATTAGAACTTTTGTTTCTTTTTTTAAAAATGTATTTAAAGGTTGGTTATGGTGAAATAAACACTTTTAATAATACCATTACCTAAATACAATAGTATGTTTCACTGGGCTCCTTTAAAGCTTGGTAGAATTTGCTTCTTGCCTAAAAATTCATCTGGGTCTTGTATGGCTTTTTTTTTTTTAAGGAAACATTAACTCATTTGTTTTATTTGCTTCGTAATTTCTCCTTGAGAAAGTTATATTTTTAAACTAATTTTTAACTCTTCTCAAAGTTTTGAAATATTTTCTTATAATGTTCATATTATTCTGTTATTTTTGCACTGAATTTATTTGTTTTTTGTTTTTGTTTTCTCTTTAACTTGTAGTAAATGCTTCCTATGTGCCAGGAAATCTTCCAAAAATCTTTACAAAAATCCTTACTTTGTCTTTCCCATTTTACTAATATATATAGAAGAGACTCCCAAGAGGACAAGAAACTGGCCTGAAGTCGCATAGTTGGTGGTGGAGCTGAATTGCACCTGTTTTCTCTTAGAATCACATAGGCTCTTATGGGTGGAATGTAATATCCATTTGCTAATCCTTGAGTGGAAGGAAGTGAGCCATGCTATTGGTCTAAAGGAGTCAGCTTGGAGGGAAAAAAACCCCAGCTTATAAAATGTTTTCCCTTCCATCTATGACTTTGAAACACATTTTATTTTTTATTTTTTTAAATTAAAAATGAACTTGGTTTATGTTTAAGGAACACATTTTAAACCACTTCAGTTTACATTTTTATCCATATTTATCCAATATTTCATGGAAATATTCTTATTGTAGCTTTTCCCTTTGTACACCAAATAAAGCCTCATATCCTTTGTTTGACTCACAAGAACCTACTGTGGTGACTCTGGATGCCTTTGGGCAAAAATGACTTGATGGCTTTCTTCTCCCAAATATAGTCATTGGTAGTTCTCAGTCACTCCCTTGGAGATGGAAAACTTCATGTGAAACTTGAACCTATTCACCAACTTTTATATGTCCAGTAACATTTGGCACCTTTCTTTACAATGGCAAGGCTGTTTCATGTTCCTATAAATATTTACTTGGTCTCAT
Source organism: Panthera leo (assembly GCF_018350215.1). NCBI lineage: Eukaryota > Metazoa > Chordata > Mammalia > Carnivora > Felidae > Panthera > Panthera leo. The sequence goes on from NC_056680.1 coordinate 131,385,113, forward strand.
CTTCATTTTAATGTGCTTCAGTGAGAACAGCTTGCTCTTAGAATTTCTTTGTCTAGCAGATTTGAAAACTAGAATTTCCACCCTTCCAGGATATTTAATTTGGAAGCATTCACGTTGCCATTTAGGCTTTGAGCTTTTGAAAATTTGCCATTTCGTTATCTCTCTTCCTTTTTTTTTTTTTTTTTGTCAGACAAGATAGTATGAATATCATTATTATGTCTCTCTTATTTATCTAAATACTTCTCTTCATTGTTTTGGTAATTTTTTTGGTTTTATGCACAGAAGATCACTGGTACGTGTTTCTCTTACAGTTTTTCCCATCATTGATTTCTGCTTGAGTTAACCTAGAGAGAAATTCTTACTTATTTTAGTATTAAACTGCAGAACACAGGCTTCATTGAAATCCATTTTATTTACAACTGCATGATTATTTTGAAATTACATACTCCAACATGTTGAGCCACTGAAATCTTTGCAAGAAAGAAAAAGCAATCATTTTCTGCCCTTGAAACTTTGGATTACTAAGCTAAAATGTTCCGTGTCAGATTTCATGCAGATCAAAAAATTTTGGTAAATGCACTTGCAATGACTTGTTAATTGTAATCATTCGTAAAAATAGGGAATACTAGTTAGAGTGTTTCCATAATTACAGATTTTATAGGCAGGCTACAACATTTCCATTTTTTTATTATGGTGGGATCACTGTGAGCATGGAAGAAATTCAAAGAGTTTGTGGCTTGACTTCAGGGTTGAGGTTCAGTTCCCTTCTAGCTGACGTTTATATTTCAAGTCAGTTCATCTTAATTAATTAATTTATTTTTTTAGTGTTTCTAGGAAAAAAAAAAAAAAAGTTTTACACTTGAAGCAAAGACCCCGGAAGCGCAAACATTCTGATTTGTCTCTTCTCAAGTCCCTAATGCATTTTACTTTCCTGAAGCTTTGTGCTTTCTTTTTCTTTAATAAACACTGAAAAAATATATTGCTCGCAGTTGTAATTCAACACAAGGACCTCAGAGTTGGAAGCCTTTCATGAAGACTTGTCTCAGATTTCTGCATCTTACTCATATTGTAAAACTTTTACAAAGTTAGAAGGAAATTCATTTTATTTATTTAGGTGGTATCTGCTTATTGTTTTTCTTCTAATAACTTCTACCCATTTCAAAAAAGATTTGAGGTGCTTTACTGCATTTAGTACAAAACATGAACTGAAGAAATCAAGAAAAAGAAAATACCAGTGCAAAATTTAAAATGAAACAAGGAAAAATATTAATACATACATGGATAGCATCAAATGCTTTCTAACCACAAATGCCAAAAGAGAAATTTGAAAATTTATATGGTTCACACAGTATCTGTAATACCATGGGTACTGAGGGTATGGTGAAATAAACACTTTTAATAATACCATTACCTTAAATACAATAGTATGTTTCACTGGGCTTTTTAAAAAACCAGTCATTTTAATTTATTCTCCTGGTATATCAAAAAAGACTCATATCAACAAATTTGGTTATTTGAAAAACCAACTATTCTACTATATTACAGTACTATCTGATTGTCTGACCAAGTAAGCTGTTTAGTTTGACATTACACAAATGTGAAAAATCTCCAAAATGGGATGGGTATGGGTATCTTTGGGTGTTGTTGGAATGACATATTAGGATTTTTTTTTTGTATTTTTATTTTGTTTTAACTTTAATAAAAAAAAATAAGCTTTATTAGTATTACTGTATAAATTGAGACTGGTTCCCTCAACTGGTGCCTTTGTTAGATTGTCACATGTCCTTTTAGTTCCAAGAACTATCTGAGAGAAGAAGATATCCCATGAAGAACAGGATTTAATAGGTATATCTTCACTATTTATTTTATTACACTTAGACAATATCTGGTTTAGTGAATTTTTAGGAATGCTTGGTTTTGTGTTATCTGAACCAGTCATCCTAAAATAAGTGACTTAAAGAAATTGTAGTGTGGAAGTAATAGGAAAGTTAACCCAGGCAAACAGAAAGAAGAAAAGAGCCAAAGATTTCTACTCTTAGCCCTTTGCCATTAACAAAACTAGTTATAAAGTAATTCTGGCAACAAGTCATCTAAAAATACCTGATTATCAGAAAGACTGTGATAAGTAGTCTTGAAACAGTACATACTATGAATCTAAGGTATGTGATACATTTAAAACTAAATATCCAGAACATGAAGACATCACATTTCATTCAGTAGTGTTTAGATTAAATTGATACTCAATCAAGTATTGCACCAAATTTTACCAAACATCAACTGATAATCAAATATCCCATAAAATTTTACCAAACATAATGATAAATATTCAAAATGTCTCCTTGTGATTTTTAATAGCAAAAGACGAAAAGCATACTCTCTGGGAAATCTCATATCCTCACTGTCATGAGAAGTTTGCTGTTTAATTTGATGAAACTACAAATGACTGTAATATACCTAAGCTTACATTATTTATAAAATTTAAGTGACTTAATGAGTGAGGAAAAGACTTACTGAAAGAAACTTATTCTATGGAAAGAATTTTTGAAAAACTTTCCATCATTATAATGCTTCTTTTTTGCTGAAAACAGTATTATGTCATCTATAGAAACTCTTACATCTGTACACTTAAAAGAATTCAAAATAACTTTTCTAATCTATTTTAAAAACCTACACAATGAAATGTTTTCATGAGCTTTGAAGCCATTTATCAAAAATGTAAGTTCCAAATAGTTTACAAGATTAATTGGCTGTAAAGAATATGAAAATTTTGTAGATAAAATGCAGCAAAAACCTTTATGTAACTCATAAAAGAGACTGGAAATGATGATCCATGTGAGTTATCTTTACAAATTATGTCATCTTGTGAAAGCAAATGTGATATAAAAAGTGAAATTAAAAAAATAAACACAACTTAGTACTGGACCTAATATAAACATATCCAAAAAGGGAAGCATGATTGGGAGTGAGGTAAGCAAGATGGTGGAATAGGAAGCCCCTGACCTACTTTCCTTGTATAGAAACAAAGGTTCAATGGCAGTATATGAACTAATTTCCTTTATGAGAAATTCAGAAACCAATTAAAAGATTCCTGCACCCCATGTAAGCATGAAACTGGCTGCATTTATGCTGATAGGACATTTCTGGCACCATCTCATTATAGTCCCTCTCCTTGGCACAGTACCACGTGATGAAGAAACACCCAGATCCTGTTTTCTCCCTGGAAAAGAAAATAAGAGACTGGACCACATATCCAATAATCTGACTTTGGGGGAAGCTGCTTAAGGACTGGCTTCTGTTTCACCTGTCTCAGAATGCTGATGGGACAATAGCATTTTCTACTGTGGTACAGCATACAGAGGGCCATACAATTCAGTGGCTTCTTCCTCAAGGGAGAAAGAGAAGAATGAAATGTATATAACCAGTGTTCTAGCTTTTGGAGGAACTGCCTAAGAATCTGATTTCTGACTAGCTCAACTCAGAATGCTGATGGGATTTGGCTTACCCTAGATGTCTGAGGGGCTGCTGAGAACAACAACAAAAGAGTGGAGCAGCCTACTGCTGTTTTACAGGACCCACAGAAAAACAGGCAGACACCAGAGGGAGTAAGAGATTACAGACTTGTAAAAAAAAAAAAAAAAAAAAAAAAAAAAAAAAAAAAAAAGAAAGTGGCGAACCCCTCTGATTAAGAATTGGTAGGCAGAAGTCCAGAGAAGACCTATCCATAGAAAAGAATTGAAAGGCTTAGAGAAACTGGAGCCAGGCAGATTGGTGAAGGAATTTTCCCTGTGCAAAACCATTCTATAAATATTTAAATAAATGCTATTTTTTCAAATACACAGACACCAACACACCAAGTTATAAGGAACATGAAGAAACTGAAAAATGGCACAACAAAAGTGTAAAATAAATCTCCAGAAACCAACTCTAAAGAAATGGAATATATGAATGACCTGACAAAATATTCAAAATAGCCATCATAAAGATGCTCAAGGAGATTGGGGGAACAATGCATGAACAAAATTAGAATTTCTGAATAAGCCTGTACCTATTAAACAAACTTTATTCATAATTAATAATTTTCCAAACAAAAAGCACCTGGCCTAGATGGGTTCACTGGTGAATTCCATCAAGCATTTAGGGAAGAAATTACACCAGTTCTCTACAATCTCTTTCAGAAGATAGAAGCAGAGGAAATACTTCCTAAATCATCCTGTGAGGCCTCCATTACCCTGACACCAAAACAAGTTAAAGATATTTCAGGAAAAGAAAACTATAGATCAATACCTTTCATGAACATAGATGTAAAAATCCTCAATGAAGTGTTAACAAGTTGTATCCAATAATGCATGAAAAGAATTATACACCATGGCTGAGTTGGATTGATCCTGAGTGTGTAAAGTTGTTTCAACATTCAAAAATCAGTTTATGTAATCTGTCATATCAATAAACTAAAGAAAAATCACATATCAATACATGCAGAAAAAGCATGAAAAACCATGTGTACACAAAAATCATAAAAAAACCCCAACACCATTCATAATAAAAAACTCTCAATAAACTAGGACTAGAAGAGAACCTCCTCAGCTTGATAAAGAACATCTGTAAAAAACTTAATGCTAACATACTTATTGGTTAAAAACTAAAAGCTTCACTATTAAGATCAGGGACAAGGCAAGGATGTATTCTCTTACCACACCTTTTAAATATACTGGAAGTCCTAGCTTACATAATAAAACAAGGAAAGGAAATAAAAAGTGTGCAGTTTAGGAAGGAGGAAATAAAACTTGTTTTTAGATGACATGATCATCTATATATATATGATCATCTATCATCCTTGCAGGATACAAGCAAGCTTAATTGTATAAAAATTAACTGTTTAATTATTATTTGTTAATTGTAAAATTATTTGTTATTATTTAATTGTATAAAAAATTAATTGTTTTGTATCTTAAAGTCCTCATATGAGTGAAGTCATATGATATTTGTCTTTCTTTGACTGACTAATTTCGCTTAGCATAATACCCTCTAGTTCCATCCACGTAGTTGCAAATGGCAAGATTTCATTCTTTTTGATTGCTGAGTAATATTCCATTGTGCATATATACCACATATTCTTTATCCATTCATCCATTGATGGACACTTGGGCTCTTTCCATACTTTGGCTATTGTTGATAGTGCTGCTGTAAATGTTGGAGTGCAGGAAGGGAAGCAAAAGTAATATACAAACAGGGAGGGGGACAAAACATAAGAGACTATTAAACTTGGAGAACAAACAGAGGGTTACTGGAGGGTTTGTGGGAGAGGAGATGGGCTAAATGGGTAAGGGATATTAAGGAATCTACTCCTGAAATCATTGTTGCACTATATGCTAACTAACTTGAATGTAAATTACAAAAAATAAATGTAAAAAAAGAGTTAATTTTGTTCCTATATACCAGGACCAAACAAGTGGAATTTGAAATTAAAAACACATCATTTACATTAGCACACCCAAAAATTAAATACTTCAGTGTGAATCTTATAAAATATATATAAGATCTATATGAAGAGATCTACAAATTCTGATGGAATTAATCAAAGAATAACTAAATAAATGGAGAAATATTCCATGTTCATGGATAGAAAGACTCAATACTATCAAAATGTCAGTTCTTCCCAATTTTATCTATAGATTCAGTGTAATCTTAGAATCCCACCAAGTTATTTTGTGGATATTCACAAACTGATTCTAAAGTTATATGGAGAGGCAAATAGCCAACATAATATTAAAGAAGAACAGAATTGGAAGAGGGATGCTACCTGACTTTAAGACTTAGTGTTATACAGCTACAGTAATTAATAAAGTGTGGTATTGGGGGAAAAAAGGCAAATAGATCAATAGAGCAGAAGACAGAACCCCAGAATTGACTGGTGTATATACAGTCAACTGATCTTTTACAAAGGAGTAAAGGCTGCAATGTAGAAAAAGTAGTCTTTTCAACAAATGGTGTTAGAACAACTGGACATCCACAGTCAAAAAAGTGCATCTAAACACAAATCTTACATCCTTCACAAAAATTAACTCAAAGTGTATCATAGACTTAAATGTAAAATGCAAAACTATAAAACTAGAAAATAACATAGGAGAAAATCTAGATGACCATGTGTTTGGCAGTGACTTTTTAGACACAGTATCACAGACATGATTTGTGAAAGAATTCATAAGCTGAAATTAATTTAAATTTAAAATCTCTACTCTGTAAAAGCACTGTCAATAGAATGGGAAAAAAAGCCACAGACTTGCAAAAGATGTGCCTGGTAAAGGACTGCTATCCAAAATACACAAAGATTTAAAACTCAACAGTGAGAAAACAATCCAATTAAAGAACAGGGAAAAGACCTTAACAGACATCTTACCAAAGAATGTATGTAGATAGATAAACAAATGAAAGGATGCTTCATACCATATGTTATTGGGGAAATGCAAATTGAAATAATGAAATTATCACTACACAATTATTAGAATGGCCAAAATTCACATCCCTTACAACAACAAATGCTGAAGAGGATGTGGAACAACAGGAACTCTGATTCATTGCTACTGAGAATGCAAAATGATTACAGCCCTTTTGAAAGATAGTTTGGTGATTTCTTACCTACAGTACTAAACCATATCTTACCTCTTGATACAGCAATTCTTCTTCTTTGTACTTATCCAAAGGAGTTGAAAATGTGTCCACACAAAAAATTTCACACAGGTGTTTGTGGAAACTTTATTCATAATTGTCCAACCTTAGAAGCAACCAAGATGTCCTTCAGTGGATGAACGTATAAGCTGTGGCACATCCAGTCAGTGGAATATTATTCAGTGCTGAAGAGAAATGAGCTATCAAGCCATGAAAAGACATGGAAGAGCTTGAAATGCGTGGTATGACGTAAAAGAAACCATTCTAAAATGGCTGCATACTCTATGGTTTCCACTACATGACGTTCTGGAAAGGCTAAAACTATAGAGACAGTAAAAAAGATCAGTGATTGCCTGGGGTTGCAGGAGAGACAGGGATGAACAGGCAGAGCACAAGATTTTTAGGGCAGTGTAACTACTCTGTATGAAACTATGATGGTGCATACATGTCATAAATTTGTTCAAACTCACATAAGGTGTAACACCATGAGCACACCCTAATGTAAACTGTAGACTCTGTATGCTGATGACATGGCAGTGTGGTTCACCATTTGTAACAAATATTCCACTCTGGTGGGGGATGTTGATAATGGTTGAAGGTATGCATGTGTGGAGATAGGGAGCATATGGGATAGCTGTTTGTACTTTTCCCTCAATTTTATCGTGAACCTAAGACTACTCTAAGAAATAGCCTATTAACAATAACATCCTTTAGAAATTCAGTATTTCTGGTTCAAAATTCAGCTTTTCAAACTTTTACATTCTGTAAAAATGCTGCACAAATATTATTTAGTGGCTATTTCCTAATGGTTGGGTTAACTGATTCATCTTTTTTCACAAATGAGACTATTATAGCAGCTCTTCTTTTATTTAATTTTTAAAAGTAAGGGAGAAACAAGTTCTACATTTTTAAAGTTCTTTCTATTAATTCTTTTTGTCCTTCAAAAGTGTTAACATCCAGTGAATAAATTGCCACATTATATTGTTACTAATTCTGCCAGATATTTGGGGTGGGGGATAGAACAATATTTAACATTGCAATGGGTAATTGGACTGAGGCATCTTGTACCATAAGGATATATGTCATGAATTTCAAGTAGTAAATGTGTAGATAACAGGTTTTTTTTTTATTGCTAGTCTTTGTAAAATCCTTGCCAATAATTGTGTTGACATTTTCACTAATGTCAAAAACTTCAGTGAGCTCTACCTCCTTTCTTGTGTTTTATGCATAGATATAGGTATTTTTGTTTTTTTTGGTAGAAAATGTTCATGTATTAAATGTGGTGGCAATTGTTTTTGAAACACGCTAGTTTAGGAAAAAACCAAACATCTGTAGAAGAAATTGTGTGTTTGGTTTGGTTGAAATGTGGGTGGAAGACAGCTGCTTTTAGACTTTTTCTTCATCAGTTAGTACCACTCCAGTGAATATAAAATGCTGGAGAGAATTTCAGGAACATGGAGATTGCCTACTCAGCCAAAAAAGCATAAACAAAATAGTTAAAAGATATCATCATGTTGCCATAGTTACATGAGCATTTTGGTCTCAGAAGTTAAAAAAAAATTGAAAGAAAAAAGAAAAGATCTGTACAAGAGTCTTCTACAAGGAACGACTCTTCTACATGGAATTCTAAGGTCTGGACTAAGTTAAAATTTATTTAAAACATATTATATATTCTGTGACGTTCATGTGGAACTTTTTATGTCTGTAACTGTCTGTATGGCACGCTTGATTTGGAAAACAAAATATACTTAACATGTATTTTGCAAAATATAGGCAAGAATTTAAAGCAACTGTTTACCTTCAAAGGAAGATCGAGTATGAAGACAAATGTAGCATTTTAGCTTTCCCCATTCTCACGCCTCCTTCATGAAGTATTCACATGTTTGGATTTGGAATTGTCCTATTTATTATCTTAATAAATGTTAAAAGATGCATTGTCTTCCTTGCTTCTGTAGAAGCAAAAAACCAAAACCAAACAAAACAAAAACAGTAGCATTGGGAAAAATTATGTGCTTCACTTTTTTTGGTAAGAAAGCCTCTATTTCTTTATTTACATTTATCCAGAGATTGTTAAAAATAATATATCTTCAGATTCTAAAGTACACGAATTTTCCCTATGTTATTCATGTTTTGCTGTATTGCTTCATATTTGTTTCATATATTTCCCTGAAATATTTGCATTTTGTATGCACAGATTTTTTATCAGTAGAATAATAAATTCACAAAATGTGGATATAAACTCTGAAATGTCTTTTCCTTAAGAATTTATTCCCTTCAAAATACAAAAACCATGCATTTTGTTCGTTTTTGTTTGTTTCTTTAAAAGCATATTCTTTATCTCATGAGTATTGTGTATCATTATACAAGGGGTTGCTATGGAAATTGTTTTAATCACTTATTATTATAGTTAAATTAGAAGAGAAAGCCACTTATATCATAGCTCAAAGATCTATATGTAATTTTGCTATAAATATTACTAAAAAGATTTCTTTAAAAATAGCCTTCTTTCGAAGTTTCAGCTGCTCTTCCCAGGACAGTAATGACGTTTAGACTTTGATCTTAATCATTTCCACTTTCTTTAAAATTGATTTCTTCTTTAAATTTTATGTGGATAGCTGATGATTCAGATCTTTCTACTCAAATATGTTACATGAATATTTATATAACTGTTGATACCACCTCAGTATTTGTTTTATTTCTACATTTCATATTTAAGATGTTTATTGTTTATTATTCTGCAAGTTATGGCAATATTCTTGCCAACAATCATACAAAGATTTTAGGTTTTCTATACCGGATTTTTATAACTTCCTCCATAGGATTTTATGTTTTTGTTAATAAATAAGGAAAATCAGATAAAATGTGATCGATAAATCTGGGATATTTAATTCTCCTTGAAATTCTCATGCTTTTCTGATGCTGTGATGATACAAATGGCTGTCTTTTTATCATAAAATAGTTCATAATTAATTTAATTTTAATATTCTACTAGCACAACCAAGCATTTCTTGTATTCACTTTTACTGAGTAAAATGCAAAGATAATACACACATAAAACATTCTCTGCCTTTTAAAAGCTCTTATTCTAGTTTAGGAGGAAAGGATGTTTATATTCCTGTCTTTTAGTTCTGTATATTCATTCAGTTAGGGCTTTTTTTTTTTGAATATCTACTGTAAGTATGTCAGACAGAGCTGAAGTGGTACATGATAAATAATAACACTTTCTTCTCTCAAGGAGTAAACATCGAGATAGATAAAGGATTAACTGCCAGTTATTACTGTGTTAAAAGTACTGGAATTGAGATATACACAAAGCCCTGATATTGCAGAAGGCTAAAGAGTTAATGTTGGATGTAATAATGGAAAACTTAGATGGTTTGACATAGGCATTGGCCTTGGCATGAGTAGGGTTTGTCCTAGCATAGAATGTTGAGAAAGGTATTTCAGGCTGTGTGAACTTTATGATCATGAATCTAAAAAGATGAAAAATAAATGATGAGCTCAAACGTTATGAGAAATTTGGTGTGGCTGTAATGTTGGGTACATAATGGAATGATGGGAAAGAAAACTGAAAAGGAATATTTGGAGCCATGTTAAAAAATTTATTTTATTCCATAGGTCATAGGAAAGCATTAAAAGACTTTGAAATAGGGAATGACATAATTAAGTGAGTTCCATTAATATCTACCCAATTCAAACCACCAATGTTATTTTCATTACTGCTCTCCCTGATTCCATTTTCCTCCCATCTGAAATCACTCTTGTGCCTAAAATCTTGCAGTGGCCTCCCATTGTGCTTAATGTTACAACTTTATGATGATTCATTTTTACACAGAGATGTTTTTGCTCTTCTCTCCTTCTCTGGTATTTTTGCTGTTTTCCAACCCACTAGATTCAGCCCTGGAGTGGATCAAGTCTAGAGGTAGGAAGACCTGTAGTAAGATAGTGGAATCGTTTAGATAAAGATACAGTGGGGTAAACTAGATTCATGTCAGTAGTGATAGGATTGAAAAGAGGTAATTTTGAAAATATAGCCTATAGGTCATTAGTTGGAAGGAAAAATGAAAAATATAAGAAAGATGACTTCCATGATATGAAAGAACTTTAAACTTAGGTTGCCAGAAAAAAATGGTTTTGTTAATAAAGTTAAGAAAGTAGGGTGTAAACATTTAGTTTGGGATTAAGTACCATATACCTATTGGTATGTCTGCTCAGCTCACAATGTCTTCTATAATTTATCTTTGTTACCCCCATACCTTCCACTATAAAATTTTACAAATGTGGACTCTTGAGTCAAATTTACAGTTTGATCCTATCCCCATGGCCGGCCATTTTTTTGTTGGACTAGAAGTTAGTCTCCAGTTAAGACTGAGACAATGAATGTCCATATCTTTGTTACTAGGACCATTGTGAACCTGGGAGGTCAAAGGCTCCTTTAATGCAGTAACTTTGTGAACCAACAACATTGCTAGAAAGTTGTTCCCTAGAAAGAAGAGTTGCACCAGAAGAGAAAGGGAGCATACTCTTCTCTCTCACTTCTTGAGATGGGACTCCACTGTTATCTCTGAATTCCTCTAATTAAGTCCTCCTTTATACTAAAGCTGGCTCAAGCTGGTTTGTGCTACTTATAAATAGAAATGTACTGCCTAATGTAATTGACTTTAGACTAGTCAAATTTGAGATTCTGGAAGGATTGCTAGTTTGGAATATCTAGCACCTACATAAAACCACAGACATTAGAGTCAGAAGAGAATTTTGTCCTGCGTATAGAAACTTAAAAGTCATTCTGATTCAGATTCCATTAACTTTTGTCAGTCACCTCCTGTTATTTCCCTGGTGTTATGCCAGTCATTTTCATACATATCCATATAAAACTGTAATGATTTTCTGTTTTTCTGATGTTGGGCCAGGTATGTGCTGGTTGGGGCTGGGACTAAGGGTTGGATCTCAATGTGTGGATCACTGAAATAATCAAAACTGAAGGTAGCTAGCTCAGCCCACTGAAGATACATCTACTGATCCATGATCCTGAAACAAAACAAACAAAATCAAAGGTGAAGTTTAAGGAGAAGGTGAGGGGATAACACATCCAGGATGACATTAAGTTTACTTGTCAGGACTGCCTATGCTCCTCTTGGCTGAACAGATCTCATTTTCCTTTTACCCCCAAAATTATTTAGCAAAATATCTATAATTTGCAACTGGTTGGAACATTTTTGGTTTTTATTCTTCCTATGGTGTATACATATTTGGCCCATGTAATTTAGTTTTTGAAATTTGTTGAAATTTTCTTAGTGTCCTTTGATCTGGTCAATACAATAAAAGTATTATGAATGCCAGTCAAGGTGATTTATTTTCTAAAAAAAAGGACTTCTGATAGATATTTTATATATACATATAAATTTAACTTTGTCATACCTTTTTAATCATATTTTTATTACTTATTTTTCATTTGAGTGTAGTTGACATACAATATTGCATAGTTTCAGGTGTACAACATAGTAATTCGATAAGTTTATACATTATGCTATGTTGACTCCAAGTGTAGCTATAATCTGTCACCATACAACACTATTACAATATCATTGACTGTATTCCTTAATCATATTTATATTTATCAAATATTTTTATTCATTCTTACACATTTGATGTATCAGTACTGATGTACTAATACTGCTACGTTAAAATCTTCCCAAACGCTTGTATTTCTGTCAGTTTTTCTTTGCATTTCTGATAGTCTTTTCTTTATATATATATTTTATTTTCTTAGGTTTATTTTATCTTGAGAGTGTGCGTGTGCACATGCACGCGAGTGAGCAAGGAAGGGGCAGAGAGAGAGAGAGAAAGAGAATCCCAAGAAGGCTCCTCACTGTCAGTACAGAGACGGATGCAGGGATCGAACTGATGAACTGTGGGATCATGACCTGAGCTGAAACCAAGAGTCAGATATATATATATATATATATATATATATATATAATTCATATATATATGAATATATCATATATATATTTTATTCATATATATATATTTTATTCATATATATATAAATTTATATATATATATATATTTTATTCATTTTACAAACGTTCATGATCATGATTTTTTGTTATGGACTGTACCTTTTTTTCTACTCTCTTGGTCCAGTTTGTTTCCTTGCCTTTATTTCTACTTATCCTACAGTAATATTGCCATCCCTGCTTTCTTTTTACTCTGCAAACTGAATTCTACAGTGCCTTGAACATAATTGATGCTCAAATATTTGGAGAGTGAATGAATGAATATATGCATACTTATGCCTATTTATAAGAATGTGAAAAATGGAAGGTGAATGCAGGAACTGCAGAGGCAATTTTCTTTTTTCTTTCTTTTTTTTTAACGTTAATTTATTTTTGAGAGCATGAACGGGGGAGGGTCAGAGAGAGGGAGACACAGAATCCGAAACAGGCTCCAGGCTCTGAGCTGTCAGCACAGGGCCCGACGCGGGGCTCGAACTCACGGACCGCGAGATCATGACCTGAGCCGAAGTCGGCCGCTCAACCGACTGAGCCACCCAGGCGCCCCATACATAGGCAATTTTCTATGGGAGGGCCAGCTGTTTTCATATATATGGAATATGTGGATCTTTCCTCCTATCCTCTCTAGCCTCACATGCTTTCATATAACTGACCCTACTACTTGCTTTTAGACGTGAAGAAACTGTGAATATCATCCTTATACCCATCCAAACATGTTCAATAAGCCGTCATAATATTAAAGAAATAGAGGGACAATTATGTTTAATCCTAACTCTTTTTCTTAACACTTAAAATGTGACTGTTGCTGGTCAGTGGTTCATTTGCCTGGCATTTTAATTTCCTCACTGTTTTTTAAAAAATTATTTATCTCACAAATAAGAATGCATATTATTTCTAAGACGATGATGGCATGTGAGTTTTGTAACTGAAAAATTTTGTTTTCATGTTTATAAGAAGACTTATACATATGTATAAGTGCATAATATCTATACACTTATATAAATGTTAGAAGTGTATGTGATTTATTCTGTTAAAAAGGAAACAGGAAAAAAAGGTTTAATGTTCCAAAGTTTATTTTTTTTTCCTGTGGAAGTATTTCATTTTCAGAAATGCATTTGGACAAAACTGTGCTAAAGGGTTATTGTAGAAGAAATTGTAAGATTGAATCAAGAACACAAATATGAGCTATTCACAAACAGAATAGAAGAGTGATTGCCCTCCAGCAGTTAAAGAAAGTATAAAGATGTTTTGAAGATTCACTGAACATATCTACACAGGTACAGGGACATGGTGAATTTGAAACAGTAGACAGCGGAAGCCAAATTGTTTCCACTTATAAAATGATATAGAGTATCTGTATGTATGATATTCAGAAACAAGCTAATTACAGAGACTGAAGTTTCTGTTTTTAGTCTGGCTAAATTACCACTTTATTTATTTATTTATTTATTTATTTATTTATTTATTTATTTATTTAAAGCTTACTTATTAATTTTTTTGGTAATCTCTACACCCAACATGGGGCTCGAACTCACAACCCTGAAATCAAGAGTCTCATGCTCTTCCAACTGAGCCAGCCAGGTTCCCCTAAGTTACCACTTTAAGTGGGAGTTTTCTTCAAAGAATATTTTAATCAATTGAATTAACAAATATTTGTTGGATTCATAAACCTATTATACTAGGGATAAAAGTAGTGAACAAAATAAAAGCACTATCCTTATCAAACTTAAACTCTTGGGCTTAGTCCATTTAATAATACACTTCTCCATTTTTTAAAGCATACCTAAACTCCTCTGTAGGTGTAATCTTTCAAACATTAAAGAAAGTTAAGAATACAAAGTAAGAGAAGTAATATTAATTAGCCAGACATTTTACAGGGCTTTAGATTGTATTTTTTATACCTTTTTACAAACTTCAGAAATTTGCGGGCTTATGGGCTATTGGGTCCATTTTATGTTTCAGAAGAATGATGTTCAAAGAATTCCTAAGTTATTCATTCAATTTACTCAAGAAATACTTACGGAGCCCTTAGTTGTACTGGGCATAGTTCTAAGCACTAGAGATTCAGGTCACATAGCTAATAAGCATCAAGGCCAGGATTCAAATTCTTACGTGATTCTTAAAACTTGTGCTTTTTGCAACATGCCTTTTAGAACCCTTGTCCAATGAATTGTCTTCATTATTAGCTCACTTTGTATATGTAGATAGAGGTACCAGGACCTTGAAAGGACAGGTGCAGTGGATATGTTAATCACACTTTGAGTACCTTATCTAAACCTCATTTTTTTTTTAATTCTGAGGGACCATATCATATCATGTAGAATTGTCTTTTTAGGACTGCGTTCATATTTCACAAGTGGCTTTCTCCAGATATCTTTATGTTGAAAGACAAATTTGGAATCTTTGCATTTTGTGTAAAGTTGTTTTCTGGGTAACATTTTTTATTCTTGACCACTCTATCTTATAAAATAATCTCATGATAAATTCTCAGAATTCCATACTATAGCTTTGTCCAAACAGGATTTAAGTTACATTTTTCTAACTTTTTTTTTTAAATTAATGTTTATTTATTTTTTGAGAGAGAGAGAGACAGACAGAGCATAAGCAACGGAGGGGCAGAGAGAGGGAGACACAGAATCTGAAGCAGGTTCCAGGCTCTCAGCTGTCAGCACAGAGACTAATGCGGGGCTCAAACCCACAAACCATGAGATCATGACCTGTGCCGAAGTTGGATGCTTAACCAACTGAGCCATCTAGGTCCCTGAAGTGTTCTTCCTTTTTTTAAATATATACTCTGTAATATGGTTTTATTCTTAGTATACCTATTTTATCGTGAATATTCCAGGCACTTCCAAATATATATTTATAACTGAAAACTTTTGCTGAATCTCTCTACCTGGATATTGCACTATGTATGTATGTATCTGACATACCTTGATATCTTACAGACATGTAAAATTAAACGCTGTAAAAGTAGTAATCCATCATCTTTTGCCCCAAATTTCCTTCTCTTCTGCTGCCTGGGTTGAGAATGTCAACAATCATCTCAAGTTAACATGATGACCAAGTCAGACAATAAGTGCAAACCTGTTTCTTTCTTTTCACACACCCAGTTAGGTACAGACGTTTTTATTCCACTTCTGAAGATTTCTTCTGTCCCTCCAGTCTCCTCTCCATTCTTTTTGCTACTGCCTTAGCAAAATTAATTGTGAATTACCATTCCTATGTAGCTGTACTTTTCTCACTGGCATTCTGCCTCCTCCCTGATGAATCTTTCCTGAATCCCAGAGTGAGTAACCTCATGTGTCCGCTGAGCATGATTCTAACGTAATATGCATCATAATTGATTTTTCACTGGTTCTCCATGTTTATGATCCAGGCCTATGTTAGAAATTCTTTGAGGGTAGGAGGATGCCATGGCTTTGAATCATTGGATAGTGCCTACCATGTTGGAGATATAATCGTAGTTGGGAGAATTAAAAGAATAAATGAAGAGTCTCCTTTAAAACTTTTTGGAAGTACCTGGGAGAAAAATAAATAAAAACAAAAAAAAGTAAATGCATGGTCATTCAGGTTATAGTTTCTTTGTGCCCGAAAATGTTGTTACCATTTAATTCAGATCCCGTTTAATTTTTGTTTATTGTTACCTGCAAGAGGGATTTACAAATGAATATCCCCCAAAAATACAGTTAAAGAGAAGGAAAAGGAAAATACTGAGTTGGCTTATTTTTTAGTTCTATTCTTGTCCCCAGTAAAGACTGCATCTTCATGGAGTTGACTTATTAGGCTTATTAAAATTAGTATTAGCTAAAACTTAATGTTACACTATTTTGTGCCAGGCACTGTTCTAAGCATGTTGTATGTATTGTTTTTATCCTTACCATAAGGCTGATATTATTATTATTATTGTTATTGTTATTAAGTATTGTTTCCAATTTATAATCAGTAAACTGAGCCACAGAGGGGCTAAACATTTTTTTCCAAAGTCAGACAGCTGATACAGGATGGATTCAAACTTAATCCTATTTCATTATTAAAGAAAATATTTATGATTTTGTCCCATGTTCCAGACAGTCTTCTTGGCACTGGAGATGAAGCAATGAATAAGGCAAAAGTTCCTGCTCTAGGTGACTTATTTTATGTATAAATACAGAGTGTCAGACAGTAATATGTTGATGATGAATGGTAAGCAGCATAAGGGGGGAAACGAAGTACTGGGATAGGGGGAGAGTGGTGTTTACCATTATACAGACAGTAATCAAAGAAGGTCTGTCTTGGGGCGCCTGGCTGGCTCAGCTGGTAGAGCATCTGACTCTTGATTTCAGGGTCATGGGTTCAAGCCCTGCATTGGGCATGGAGCCTACTTAAAAAAATTAAGGTCTGTCTCATGGGCTCACATTTCAGCAGAGCCATGAAGGAAGTGAGCCAACCAGATAGATACACTGATCTTGGCAAAAAATATTCCAGGGAGGTGGAATACGAAGTGTGGGCTCCCTTCCATATGAGCAAAATCAGTATGCTCTAGGAATTACAAAGAAGCCAGCATGGCTAGAGCCCAGTGTGATAAGTAAATAAGAGTGGTAGGAAATAAAGTCAGAAAGGTAGAGAAGAGCCATATCTATGAGAATCTCTAAACAATTGTAAGCACTTTGGTTTTTAACTATTTAAAATGAAAGATAATCTAGGAATTTGAGAAGAGGGGTTTATCTCACTTCTGTATAAACATAATCTCATCACCTGTTGTGTGGAGAGTAGACAGTAGGGTTAAGAGAGAAAGCAGAAGGACTACTTAGGATGCTTTTGGAATTACCCAGATTAGAGATGATGGTGGCTTGGACCTAGTGGCAGTGGTAGAGATAGTGGTGGATGGTAGTTTAGGAGATTAAGTTATGGATACATTTTCAAGGTAAAAACAGTAGAATTTGCTGTAAGAGTGTCTTAATCATGATATCAAACCGCGTTTGGTGGATATTTTGTGATTGTCCCTTTACAAAGCAGAAGCAAAAGGCCAGGGGTTGACCAGTTATGTCAACTACCTTGTAACAAAGAAAGACAGTATAAGAGAACCATCTCTTCATGAGTGAGCATAGGGGAACAGCAGTTGTAAAGACTGGTGTGCAGTTCTAGAATGGCCCAAGTATACCAAAACTGTATGAGAGAATGAAAGAAAGCCTCCTAAGAGAGCATTGAAGACATTGTCAATATGTGTATCCTGAAATATATATACATATATATACATATATGTATATGTATATAAGAAAGCCACTGTCCATAATCATAACTATTCAGTTTTCTGCCATAATATTTTAAAACATTAAAAACCTAATAGCAGTGCTTGTGACAATATTTTTTGACTTATAAGTTGAGTTTGACATTGTCTTTCTCAGGTTGAATGTGAAATAGTTTTCTGTCTTAAAAACATCAGAAGCATTGAGTAGTAAGCTAGCTGAAGAACATCTAGAAAGTTTCACTTATGAGAACATAAATTTAATGTTTTACAGTGCTTAGACTATGATGAAGTTTAAGGTTCCATAGTAGGCAGAGAAACCTGGGTAAGCGATTAATAGTTTAGTATCTCATTTCCTATGGGAATGTGGCTTCCATTTGAAGAGGAGAATAATATAGTCTTATTTAGTATAAAATTCATATATTGTAGAAGAGTATGTTAGAAGTCCCAGCTGGGTTTTTCCTGAATTTATTATCTTACAAAGTCAAATACAGATGCATCTTTCATAAAAGGAATAAGCTTATTCTAAAGAGTAATATCTGAGACTCTTCGATCAACTTATTACATTTTGATGACCATTTCAGATGATGAACAGTAGAAGTAGAGTAACTGGAAGAATACAAATGAACTTAAAAAGTTATTGATGAACAGCAACAGAATTCAAAGCTCAAAGCTGTCTAACAAACAGATTTTAGGCAAAGTGGCTTACAAAAGGAATAATTATTCTTAGATATGTTAAAGCTGTTTGCACTTAAACAGGCCATTAAAAAAATTATTCTTTGGGCCACTTATGTTCAGTGACCTAACATTTTAAGATAGATTTGGTTCTGAGGTAAAAAAAAAATTCTAAAATAATTCCTCATAACATCATTTTCCTTATAAAGTAATTCCTTAATTAGAATCAGAGATATAGCCAGAACATAATGGGAACAAGAGAAAGATGTTTGAGTGTCAGAGGTACCTACTAACTTCTTAATTCAGCCTTGTTTAGAGAGTATATGATGAACAGCTTTTGTTTTATATAGTCCCTCAGTCATAAAACAGGTTCCGACAGCAGAATCGTATGAAATGTGTGTCTGTTGAGAGGGGACGATAAATAGGAAAGAAGTGGATAGGGTCACTGGGGCAGGAGATATGAAAACAGCTGGAAACCTGACATCGAGGAAAAGGACAGAGTTTACAGTACAGAATTATAAATTGATGGGTTAATGATGGATTTTCCTAATAATAATCGAGTCAACAAATCCTACATTATCATTTATGAGAAGTCTGAGCGTAGTACTCCCTAGAAAGATTGCCATCTGCAGTAGTTTACCAAAAAGCTTCAAATTTCACCCATCCTTGAACGAATGCCTTTTGACAATGTGATTTGACAGCTTCTCCCCTGAAAAGTCTCTTTCTCCACTTTCTTAAATCAGGGAAGGCATTATGAATTAATTTGACCGATAGAATGTGGCAGAAGTAAACAGCTCAGAAAACAGCGAAGTATGCTAATTGAAGAATGTAAGCAAGTTCCAAATGGATTTGACTACATTCTTGAGTGGTAGATCCTACTCAGTTATTAGAGGCAAGTTATTTTTGAAGCCCACGTCATGAAATTATCTAAGAAGTTGTAATCACATAAAGTATCCTTTAACGACTCTATTAAAAACAAAATCCTATGCTGAACAGACCCTTTCATTGACCTGATTTTTCTAGCCTAGTATTTTATTATATTTTAGCATATTGAAACAAATATTTGCTTTAATTTTAATAGCCTAAGAACAAAAATCACCATGAACAGTTAAGGATTTTACACTTTCCAGATTTCAAACTTTTAAACACCAAAAAAAAAGCGCCCCTTCAGATTTTAGTTTTATTCTTTCTAATTTAAAATGAGGTCATACATCCTTTAAAAAAAGAACCAGATTTATACCAGTGAATGTCTTAGTGGTTAGAGCCGCACAGGTAAGTTTGTGTAATGGCGTTTTAAAAGACATTCCCAGGCAATTAGCTGAACACACGAAGAAAGAAATTAAAGAGTGAGTGGGAGAAGAGCTGCATATTTTTGACAATAAAACAATAGGAGATGGTTTTCAGTTTGGTACAAGAAACAAGGAGGTGAATGTCTGTATAAGATTACTGTCTCTCTCTTTCTTTTTAAATAGTAAGAGATGGTGTAAAAATCTGTGTGAATCTGTTAGAGAGTGGTGAAGTTTCCTTTTGTTTGATCTGCAATTGTTGTTGTAAGCCATTAGGTAAATTTTGATGCACTTTCAATAAAAAGAACTATTAATGAATTAATGTTTGTAAGTCTCTTTGAGCTCATCAGATCCAAGGTGTTATGTAAGCGTAAAGTAGTAGTATTGTGGTGGTTTCTATGGCAACAGTAACTTCCCCACCTTACAGTGACAGGAACTCACAAAATAAGGTGGGTGAATTAAAGTTGCTATGATAACTTTCTGCACTTTCTAACTTAAAGCTTTTGAAGCTGGTACTTCAATATTGTGTAAGTATTTTATTTTTATTAACATAAATTATATTTGTTCATATAACCTTTCCTACTGCTATTACTGGTATATTTCATAGTATTCTGATTATCAAAGGAAAAGACAATTCATCTTTAAACTACCTGGATGTGGCGGGATCCAATGGAATGGGGGCTGGTGGTATGGGCCGTGAATGAATTCACCCAAGGAAGAGTGAAAAAGGTAGAAGCTTATTGAATACACTGCAAAGGGGCAGGAGTCAGGACAGTAAAGGAGAGACTGTCTTCCACGAGGCAGTGGTGAGGGGCTATAGATATAGAGTGGAGTGAGGGATTGTGGGAGCATACGGAATCCCCCCCCCCCCTTTTTTTTTTTTTTTGTAATATTGGGAACTGTGCCTGGTTGTAAGTAGCCAGTTGGTTAGTTAGGGCATAGGGCTCTTTCAAGGTGGGTCACTTAATGAGCCTGTCAGCATTCAGCTCACTAGTCACTGTGGGCCCTTTTGCCTTGCTCAAGTTTTCATGGCTCAAGCCTATCGCCTAGAAGTGGCCTCTACAACTGGGTATTATCGTTTCAAAATATCCTTCTTCCTCATTCCTCTGTTCTTGGAATCAGAAACTCCTGGGGTTCAATCTTATCTCTGCTAGAGTGTGATTTAAAAGTAAGTTCTCTTCTCTTACTCTGTCATCTGTAAAATGGAAGTGTAATGAACACTATCTCAAAAGATCATTGTGAGGACTGAATGCAGTCATATATGTGAAGTGCTTAGTACACTGTCTGATGCATAGTAAATAAACAATAACTACTAGCTATTCTATATTGTTATTTTCTACCCTTATAATAAATGCAGCTAAGCTCTCTTTATCCAATAGAACTTACTGTTATTAGGGAAATACTCAATATCTGCATTGTAAAACATGGTCGCCACTTGAGCCCTTGAAATCTGGCCTAATGCCATTGAATCGATATCAGTGGGAGAGTCTGTCTCGTGTGAATGGAGATTTTGGTTGTTGAGTTTTGTGCAAAAAGATTCATATGAGCCGGAAGGAAAGTAGCAAGCACAAAGTCATTTATTAGTTGAAAAGTACACTCTGGGTAGGAGAAGCAGGCTGGTTCCAGGAGGTAGAAACAGACCCTAGGTTGTTGTGGGACTGGACATTACTGGGTCTCCCTGGGCTGGGAGGAGCTGTAATGTACCCTGGGGTGGTGCTCAAGAAGGCTGCTTCCAGTCATTTGGGGGGGGGGGTGCTCCTCCCACAGTTTGGGAGGGAAAGTTTTTGACCCTATGAGGTTTGTACCGACTGAACCCTTGTGGCAGCCTTTCTCCATTCCAGGGCCTATAACCACAATGCAAATGCATTATAATGAGTCTAGGGGTACACCTGGGCAGAGGTGTAAGAGGAGAATGGCATATTCCACACCTGTGGCTCTTGATCTGTCAACCTCAATGTCTTGGAAGCCACAAGGTCAGGACGATGTGCATCTGGGCTTCTAACGTGTAACCTGTTTATCACTGTCCTTGCCTCCAGCTCAGGTCTCTATCATTCCTCTTCAAGGACTTCGGACTCTTCTATCTAGCTTCTACCTAACAAAATAACTGAACTTAAAATTTTATTTGATTTCAATAAATTAAAATAGTCACATTTGGGTAGAGACTACCAGTATTGGATAACACCAATCTGGTGTAAACCTTTAATTTTTTCCCCCTGAGAATATATCTTATTAGCATTCCAGTTGGAATCCTGGGTTTCAGTCTCTGGCATTTCCTCCTTCCTGATGACCGTGCACACTAATAGGAACTAAAATTTTTATCTTTATTTCTCCTTTAATTCTCTCGTTTCTTTCTACCTTAGTTCTGTTTCTGCTCGGTAACTTTTCCTTGTCAACTTCCCAAATACTTCTTTTCTATGTATTTCTCTGCTCATTTTTCTGTTGTCAGCTAATTCCACATTGTCTTAGCCAGCCTTTCTCCTTTTAGCTCTACCAGGGAAAGAAAGTTGCTTTTTTTTTTCTTTTGATAAATAAAACTTTCTTATCTATTCTCTTGACATAACTTCCTCCTAGCTCCTTTGAAACTTAGCTCCATTGTCATTCATTCTTTCTTCAGTCTTTCCTCAACACCAATCTCTTTCATTCAATTGCAAATATAAACTATTGCTCCTTTCTCCTTTCTTTCATTATCAGAGCTCCAAAAGAGTCATCTAGGCTTTATGCCAAAACTTCCTCATCTTCCATTTTTCCCTAAGTATCTTGTTTATGTGGTCAATCATATACACTCCTTTTTCATAGATCCCCAAGGACTTCTTCCCGAATTCACTTTTATTTTATTTTATTTTATTTTATTTTATTTTATTTTATTATTTTATTTTATTTTATTTTATTTTATTTTATTTTAGAGAGAGAGTATTTTTATTTTAGGGGGAGAGAGTCAGGGGGAGAGAGAGAGAATCTTAAGCAGGCTCAAAGCTCAGTATGATCTCCTTACAGGGCTCTAACATAGGAACCTGAGATCATGACCTGAGCAGAAACCAAGAGTCAGATGATAAACCGACTGAGCCTCCTAGGTGCCCCCTGATTTCACTTTCCTAATCATCATTTTCCTTGACTTTAAAATACCTGACACAATTCCACAGTCTTATTGAAACTTATTCTTACTTTGGCCTCCTTAAATAGTACCATCCGATGTTGTCTCCTGATTGTTTTGTAACTTCTGTGGCTTTTTTAAGATGCTTCCATTTTCAGGTTGCCTGGGTGGCTCAATGGGTTAAGAGTCTGACTCTTAATTTCTGCTCAGGCCGTAATCTCAGGGTTGTGAGATCCAGCCCCACATTAGGCTCCCCCCTAGGATGGAGCCTGCTTGGAATTCTCTCTCTCCCTCGTTCTCTTCCCCTCCCCACTCACTCTCTCCCTCAAAATAAATAAACATTTTTTTTTAATTTAAAAGTTTTTATTTTAAAAAAAGTGATGCTTTTGTTTTCCTCTTTCTTTCTATACTGTCTCAGTACACTTACTGCTGGCCCCTGGTAAACTCTCTCATAGACTTCTACCTGGTCTCCAATCTGAATTCACACACCTCCAACCCATTTCTCTCTTTCTAAATGCATCCTTCCAAAGTCAGCTCACCATCATGTGACTGTTTTGTACAAAAATCTTTCATATTTATCTGTTTAAAATCTATAGCTTGAACTGCAACCAACCGGGCATATTCTAGCTGTGTTTATTTAGCCTCCTTACTTATATCTTTTCCACTCTGTAACCCTGCAGTCCTTAAAGTGTGATCTAGGGAATCTTCAGGGTCCCTAAGCCCTTTCAAGTTGGCTGTGAGGCCAAAACTATTTTCATATTAATACTAAGATCTTATTTGTCTTTTTCTCTAATTCTTTCATGAATATACAATAGAGCTGTACAGAGGCTAACTGACATTTGATGATATCATTGCTCTGGCAACTAATGGAAAATGTACTTGTCTGTTCTTGTGATATAAAATTTTCTCAGTTGGAGGCACCTAGGTGGCTCAGTCAGTTAAGCAGCCAACTTCAGTGCAGGTCATGATCTCAATGTTTCCTGGGTTTGAGCCCCACATTTGGCTTTGTGCTGACAGCTCAGAGCCTGGAGCCTGCTTCAGATTCTGTCTTCCTCCCTCTCTGCCCCTCCCCTGCTTACACTCTGTCTCTCTCTGTCTCTCAGAAATGAATAAACATTAATTTTTTTTTGTATTTTCTCAGTTTAATGGCAAATAAACTAAGTATATAAAGAGATCATCCACTTTTTTTCTTTTAAGGGAGAAGGTTTTTAATACTTTATGAAAGGGTAAAGTAAAAAGGTTAAAAGGGAGTAAAAAGGTTTGAGAACTTCCGTTGTAACCTAATGTAACTTTCCCACTCTTGTTTTTCTACAAAAATTATGCTCATGTTTTCTTTCCTACCCCTATTTTAAGTATCATCTACACTTCAATCTTTAGGTAAGATGCTAAGTCCTTCTTTAAGCCTTTCCTGATATCCACCTTCACCCAAAACAATATATAATCTTTCTTGTTTATGAACACTACCAGTGGTACTTTATTTGTGTCTTTTTTAAGAAAAAAAATGATGTTTATAGTATTAATATATTTAGAGGATTCCTAGATTTGCTTAATTCCTTGAATCAGTGATCATATAATTTTTAATCTTTGTATTTCTACTGAACTTTGCATATTTTAGGCACTCTAATTTTTTAATGAATAAAATTATTCAAGTATTCAGCTATCAGTTGACTCAGCAAAAATTTATTTAGGGCCATCTGAGGGCCAGATGTTTGAAAAATGCTCAAGGAGTTTAGTTTCTCATAGTAGGTGATAAACTGTAAACAAATTCTTACCATGCCCATCTTATAGCATGCTATAAAATGTTTGAGTAGGGGTCATCAGAAGAAAAAATTGAGCAAATCTTTCTTTAGAAATGGGGTGTCATAGAACGCTTTAGAGAAGAAGCTATAAAGAGAAACTTTTGCTTGCCCCAAATCCTGTAAGCCAGGAGCTTCCTAGAGTACCTACCTAGTATACTTGCTAAGAAAAAGTTATCTTTAAACACTTGAAAATACCAAGATTTTAAAGAACATCCTCTGTTGTTTTGTTACTGTTTTACATTAAATTGTAAGTATCAAAATATCATAATTTTAGAGATTTACTCCTACAGGACCATGTAAATTATTTAATAAATTAAAATTGTGGTAAATATACATAGCATAAAATTTACCATTTTAACCATTTTTAAGTATATAGTTCCAAGATTAAGTGCATTTGCATTTTTTTGCAACCATTACCAAAACTTTTTTCAACTTGCAAAACTGAAACTCTGTAACAATGAAACAATCCCTCCTCATTTCCCCTCTCCTAGACCCTGGCAACCACCATTCCGCTTTCTGTCTCTGTGAATGAATTTGACTACTCTAGTTATCTCGTATAAGTGGAATCATACAATATTTGGGTTTTTTTGTGACTAGCTTATTTTACCTGGCATTGATGTCTTCAAGGTTCATCTTTTTTGTCGCACGTGTCAGAATTTCTTTCCTTTTTAAGCCTAAATAATATTCCATTGCATGCCTGTACCACATTTTGTTTATCCGCTCATCTTTTGATGGACATGAATATGTAACTTGGAATTATACATTTCATGTATGGAACTTATTGTAATAAAATCAGGAAAGGGCTGTACTTAGAGGCTACCTGGTAGGACATGAAGTTAAAGTTGTTATGTGGTTATATGCTCAACAGGGAATCTACAAATATGTAGAGTAACATTAGAACATGTTTATCTAACCAGAATCCAGGCCAACAAGAATTCAGATTAAAAGTTCAGATTGAGTGCAAAAATACTCACATTTTGAAAACTACTACTCCAGTTTCTATGCAAACTATGAATTAGGCTTTCTTCATCAACAAAAATACAATATCTGTCAGCACAGACCCTGACACAGGGCTCGAACTCACGAGCCATGAGATCATGACCTGAGATGAAGTTGATGCTCAATCTACTGAGCCACCCAGGCACCCCTTTCAGAATATAATGTTTTAAGAAACAGCATAGCAGATGTGAATAGCCAGATCCTGTTTAGTGGCTGTGATCCTCGAGCTGTTGCTTCTGATGTTCTTAAAGCTGTTTCTTCTTTATTGTGTACTGTTAGTGCCATTACTTATTCTGATGATTGGTAGTGTATATACCTCTCAGGCTACAATGAAGATAATCAATTTCAGACTCCTACTAAAGTATCCTCAGAGGACACACAACTTCTTGTCAGTAGGTCAGTCATTTTTGGTGCTGTGACTCTGCAACACTGTTACTGCTTTTAAAGAAAGATTGCAAAAATCATACACAGGACTGCTTGGGGACTGTGTGTGTGTGTGTGTGTGTGTGCGCGCGTGTGTGTGCGTGTGTGTATGCATGTGTTATCTATTTTCTAGTATTTGTTTCTGGATTTCCACTGCCATAGATTAGTAGCACTGAATTATAGGAGGCATGAAAAAGGTGAGGAAATAAAGTTTTGCTTTTATTGACTATGTTGAATATATCTTTTGACTTTGTTGAATATATCTTTTAAAGGAACTATGGTCACAGTTGAGGAGAAAATAAATCTTTGTTTTGGACAAATCAGACCAATAATTAAGCATTGTATAAAGACAACACTTAATGTGTTTATCTGTATCTTTTGTTGCCCTTGACAATATAATTGACATGTAACTATTTACCTGTATGTTAAACAGTGGTCATAAAAGTTTGATTTCTCTGGGGCTAGCTGAACATTCCCTAAAGGTATTTT
The DNA here is from genome assembly GCF_018350215.1 of Panthera leo. Lineage (NCBI taxonomy): Eukaryota > Metazoa > Chordata > Mammalia > Carnivora > Felidae > Panthera > Panthera leo. The sequence continues at coordinate 131,411,785 of NC_056680.1, forward strand.
CTTTGTTTCAGTTTGTGGAGTCATATCATCTGCAACTGAATATTCTAGGTAAATAAACAAATAATGCACATACTTTATGTACAAGTTGGTGAGAAAAAGCTCAGTATGGTTAAGATCTTAAGAGTACCACCTGGGGATGTAGCAGGAGAACAATATACAGTTGTAATTAAACGTAAATTTTTTCAGAGGATGGTCATGTTGTTGATATTTTGAATAGGGATAAAAAGGCAGAAAAATAATTGTTTGAATGAAATAACTTTAAAAAGGAAAGTATTTTACATTTTTAATGAAAATTAAACATGCTGAATGAGAAAAAGTAAAAGTGATAGTTAAGGATCTCCTTTTCCTTATTTTTTGAAACACGCTATTTTTGAATTAGTTTATTTGATACACAAATTATATAAATCTGTTGCACTTCTTTCCAAATTTAATTTAATACCATTAAATTATAATGCAACTAATATGAATGTCTTAAATGAGTTAATGCAATTCTTTTTAGTGTATTTTTTTAAAATCCCCTTTGTCCTTCTATTCAATAAGACATGCAATTCAGAATTAAGTTCTCCTCACACACTGGTGTCACGGATACTTTTTTTAAGTGTTTATTTATTTATATTGAGAGAGAGAGGCCGTGGGGAAGGGGCAGAGAGAGAGGGGAGAGAGAATTCCAAGCAGCCTCCATGCTGTTAGCTCAGAGCCCCATGCAGGGCTAGATGTCATGAACCTTGAGAAAATGACCTGAGACAAACTCGAGTCTGATGCTTAACCCATGGAGGCACCCAGGCGCCCCCTGGTGTTAGGGATACGTTTAAGACTACCCAACAAAGATCACTTCATTTTAAATTTAAAACCATATGCATTTTTTTTTTTTAAGTGTTTATTTATTTTGGGTGTTGGGGGGGCAGAAAGAGAAAGAGAATCTCAAGAAAGATCTGCACTGTCAATGCAGAACCTGACATAGGGCTCAAACTCAAAAACCCTGAGATCATGACCTGAGCTGAAATCAAGAGTCTGACACTTAACCGATTGAGCCACCCAGGTACCCCTTTTGTTCATTTTCAGACAAATATTTAGAAAACTCTACTCTGTGGCAGGCACTTTTCTTGACTTTCTTGTTTCTTTGTGAAAATGGCTTATCTACATTCTTTCAGTAATTCATGACTTGAGAATATTGACTGCTTCTGTGTTCACGCTTTAAAAAATAAATACAGGGCGCTTGGTGGCTCAGTTGACAGAGCATCCGACTTCAGCTTGTGTCATGATCTTGAGGCCCGCGTGGGGGGCTCTGTGCTGACAGCTCAGAGCCTGGAGCCTGCTTTGGATTCTGTGTCTCCTTCTCTCTGCCCCTCCCCTGCTCAAGCACTGTCTCTCCCTGTCTCTCTCTCTCTCTCTCTCTCTCTCTCTCTCAAAACATGAATAAACATTAAAAATAATAATAATAAAGAAATATATAAGAACACCCCCCCCCACAAAATTTTTTTTTGATCAATCTGATTGAAAGGAAAAATAATTTTGTAAAATTTAATTTTCTGGGTTAAATTTGAGTCAACTAGAAACCCCATCTTTTTTTAATACTGTAGTTGAAAGTCTCAGTAAAATTTTAAAATACTATTTGCCTAGAAACTAATCTAAGTTTAATTGTATCCTTCTAAGTTTCCTTTATACGATATAGAAATTGCTAACTTACCTAGAATGCTTCATATTTCTCTAATTTACTCAAGATAAATTAATTTTCTCATTTTATGATGTAACTTGGACTTACAGCAGATAATAATTGTAACACTTCTCTATCAATGTATAACATCTCTTTAAGTACATTATGAAATTTTATAGATAGGTTGGCAGAATGAGAAGACCTATTTACTTAAAAAAAAATCACATTGTATCCAGATGTCTTCATAAATCTTTATTAATCCAAAAATTCTATAGAGATTTTGGCAGTAAAAACAATTAGTAAAATTGCTAAAATTAGTGTGTGATGTGGTGCATACAGGCACATTAAGAAAGACTGAAGAGTTTCACTAGTTTTCTTCCCTTTCATATAGGCTCCAAAACTAGACACCTAAGCGCATAGAGGTTAGAACCCACTAACAGATAATTAACTTCATCAGGAAGGCTTTTGGCAAGGAGAAGTGTTACTGGGCAATGAGAATTTAGCAGGGCCAAATCATTGATTGAGAAACGTTTTCACTAGCTAAATGAGTATATTGGCTAATATTTTATCTTTTCTTTAATAAAGTTTCTGTGGATCTTCCAGGTGGTACGCCTAAAATGGTTTTCTAAAATGTTTGACTTGGAATGCAATGAAGAATACTTCAAGAGAATTCAGAAAGCAGTGTGAGAATGGGGTTTTGAATTTCTTGCTGAAATTTCAGTGATATATCTTTATTGTGTGTACTTAGTGAGCATTTATTAATTTGGTTTGGCATCTGGGAAGATTCTAGCACACTGCTTGAGGACTGTAAATCCTAAAGAATGTGGGACTCTGCATATAGTTGTGTGGCTAAAAACCATTAGAAAAACCTTCCTGGTTATACTTTTAATCTGGTTTCCTACAGATTTTCATCTAAGTAAAAGGATACATAAAAGGGTGCAAACCAGCAAAAGGTTGCTGCTGTCAATTTTCAGGTCATGTTTATTTGAATATTTAAAAAGATAGTATTTTGTAAAATTTCTGACAATATATTCATATAATCAGAATCTCTATTTCAATTCTAAAACTAATGATACTCTTGTGAATTGTACCTCACGTAAAATTTCCCTTGATAATTTGCCTTATTCCATGCTGCATGTTCCAAGAGTATCCACTAAGTTTTCATTAAAAAACAAAAACAAAAAACATAAGAGAAATTGGCAGGATAGGTGCTTTTATCTATGAAACAGACTATTACTTAGTGATTTTAATGCATTGAGGCCTTCACATAGATCTCATGCTACAGTTATAAGAGCGTTCACCTGGCATATAGAATAAAATAAATGCCTAGAATTAAAGGATGATTAAGAATTCTTTCAGGGTTCCTGCCTGGCTCAGTTAGTAGAGCATGCAACTCTTGATCTTGAGGTTGTTAAGTTTGAGCCCCATGTTGGATGTAGAGATGGTTAAAAAGAATATCTTAAAAAAAAGAATTATTGTCAACAATAAACAACATAAGAGATAGCTATTTAATAATGGATGACTGTTTCTCTTAATGAAAGAAAGAAAAAAAAGTGATATTTTTATTTTAAAACTTGCAGCCTGAAATTTGGACAGTCTGTACTCCATTCTTTTACTGAGTTAGATATGAGATAAGGTAAGAAAATCCCATCTGTCAAGGCATGTTGTCTCATAAATCACATAGTTGTGTTGTTTTGTTTAAATAAATATATGGAATGGCTTCTCTTAAACAGAAGAAATCTATAAAATGTATTTGTAAAGTAAGCAGGGTTGGAAGGAAGGGTCAGTGCTGTGAAATGGGCATGCTAACTTACTGGATCCCACCTTGTTTGAACCTATGTTCTGTCTTTTTCTTTGCTAAAGTTACATTTACTTCAGAAAAGAGTCCATTGCCTGACCGGTACATTTCAGTGGAAGTGATTTTCTTAATCTCTGCTCTGAACATTGCTCAGTTAAATTCCATTCTATTCAGGAACTTCTATTTCCTGGAAAAAAAAAAAAGTTCAATCTTGGATTATATGGGTAGACTAGATTAGATAATGGAGGTGGGTCAGTGTTGGTGGAACTTGACCTGAATAGTCAATTAGAGAAAATGGAGGTATAAAATTGAAAGCTGTGAATAGGAAGGAAGCCAGAGTTTCATAAATTCAGGTAGGTTTCACATTCATTTAGCATTTATGAAACACATATTATATCCTGGATGACAGTATGCTGTTGTTACCTTTGAAAAGTTTTTATCACAAAACATCAATATGTAGACTGTGCCTACATTGTATTGTGGTAGAAGCCAAGAGAACTGATATCAGATCGGGACTATATATATATATATATTGTATTTCAAATTGTGTGTGTGTTTATTTTTTGAGAGAGAGAGAGAGACCAAGTCAGGGAGGGGCAGAGGGAGAGATGGGGAGACAATCCCAAGCAGGCTCTGCACTTTCAGTGTAGAGCCCAATGCAGGGCTTGAACTAAAGAACTATGAGATCATGACCTGAGCTGAAACCAAGAGTTAGATGCTTAACAGACTGAGCCATGCAGGAGACCCTGTTTTGTTTTGTTTTGTTGTTTTTTTTTAATGTTTATTTTTGAGAGAGTGGAAGTAGGGAATGAGTGGAGAGAGATGGGGACAGAGGATCTGAAGTGGGCCCTGCACTGACAGCAAAGAGCCTGATGCAGGGCTCGAACTCATGAACCAGGAGATTACAACCGGAGCCGAAGTCGGATGCTCAACTGACTGAGCCCCCCAGGTGCCCCTGGGGAAGGAATCATTTGCTAAGTGGTAGGGAAACATAAAAATGTCAAGTCATCCAGGGTTATCAGTCCTTATGTAGTTGTGGCTGTGCGTCCCGCAGATGATTGGGAAATCCTCCAACTGCCAATATCCTAAATCTTTCTTATGTATCTTAAAAGACTTGCCCTAAGGTTGGAGTTCTGCTTGTCTAGACTGCCTGCCTCATGTTTCCTGCATCTCATTTCTTCTGGTTTGAAAGAGATAGACAAAGCATCTTCAGTGGCAGGAAAGCAGCTGCAGAGGCATTGACCTCCACATTAATGTTGTCCACTTACTTCCGTATGCTCTCTTTACATACCTGAGCACTCTGTTATTTGCTGAGAATGAGACTGTTTTGTCACCCAAAAAAAAGAGAGGGAATTGAGAAAATGGAAAACCAGGGATTTGTTCTGAAGATCAATCACAAATGTTGATCTATTAAACTTGGTTCTATCTCATAAAAACAACTGCTGGTCAGCATGGAAAGGGAGAGACTTACTTATTTTCCTATAGAAGTAAAAAGGAAAGGAAGGCAAGTACCAAAAGAGGACAGGATGAGTAAGAGAATAAAAGGAAAGAAAGAAAGAAAGCATATTTAACTGATGTATTTTTTTTACGGCGCAGGCTTTGAGTTACAATGGACATAAAAAAAAGAGCTGTATGGTGTTCTGTATAATCTGAGTGTGTTTAAATCTGCATTAGTAATTCTAGAGGTAGTTTTCTTGAATTCTTCCTTGCCATTTTCTTCTAATTTAGTCTTATACTCTCAGCCAAAAACAACACAAACATGGTTTTTGAAGGAATTCTCTTTTATTAACTTAGTGGTCCACTTCTTGAGCTCCCACTGAGCATATACCTCTGCAGAATGAATTAAAGTCAACTCCAGTCTGTGTTTGAACCTAGGAGCTTGTTTTCAACCTATTACCTATGGTTTAAACATTTTTTGAACTTGGAAAAAAAAGTTTTTTTGAACTTAGGTAAGAATTCATACTTTAATTTTATGGCTTGAAGTGCTTTTTCTCCCCTTTCCAATTTTTAATATTTGATTCTATTAGTAATGTTATCAAGAGTACTGTGTGTTTTTTCTCTTTCACAAATGCATTGGAAATACCAAGCAGTATTTATGTCATTTTGGAAATTTATTACTCATTTTGACTATTATGGTACCATGTATTTACATGTTTAAGGTTTATATGACCTTCATAGTTCTGATTTAAATAAGTGACAATTATTTTAATAAAGCTGTTCTAACAAGCCTGACAGGTTTGTTTTTTTTTTAATTTTAATGTTTATTTCTGAGAGAGAGAAAGAGAGACAGAGTGCGAGTGGAAGAGGGGAAGAGAGACAGGGAGACACAGAATCCGAAGCAGGCTCCAGGGTCTGAGCTGTCAGCACAGAGCCTGATGTGGGGCTCAAACTCAGGAACCATGAGATCATGACCTGAGCCAAAGTCTGATGCTTAATCAACTGAGCCACCCAGGTGCTCCAAGCTTGAAAGTTTTTTATCAAAGTTATACGTCCTATGAAAAGTGAGAGAAGTCTACTTTAATAGACTTTTCTACTTTTGCTAACTTTAAGTATAATCAAAACTATTTACTTCCAGTAATTTTTCATAAAAAGTGGAGAAAAATTAAAATATATTCAAAACTCTTTACGTTTTAGAATATAAGAATTATATAAGAAATATATATTTATAAGAAATTCAGAGGGACATTGAGATATGATTCACATAGGTATGTCCCTTTTTCCACCTGCCTCTTAAATAATTATTTTCACATGCAAATTCACTATTATAGTTCCTATCACCCTGTGCTTACTTTTGCTTATGCAGCATCACATTTAACTTATAATCTCTCTATGGTTTCAAAATATCATTCATTCAAAGGCATGTTTACTGCCTACTTAACCTGTCCTTAAGCAGTCAGCAGGAGAATAGCTTTTATCTCTGTGTCTCCAGTAGATAGTAAATCTGGTACTTAATAAGCGTTCAGTATCTGCAATGATTGAAGAGCAAAAAGGCCTTTTATGCAACTTGAAATTTCAACCGTTGCTGTTCAACAGCTAGAAAGTTTCAGTCGTACAGCTAAGTAAGTTCTAGAGCTCTACTGTATGACATTATGCCTATAGCTAACAATACTGTATTGTACTCTTGAACATTTATTGAGGCTAGATCTCATGGTGAGTGTTCTGACTACAATAAAAAATGATACAAATGAAATTTAACTTTAAAGTATTTGTACATATTTGTGTAAATACAGTAATGCATTTTTACATAATTCTACTCAGCTTTTGCAGAATCCTAAAAGTAACCATCCTGTCTTTGCCTTTTCCTTCAGTGACTGCCTGTTCACCTTCTTTTTTTTTTTGTTAAGTTTATTTATTTATTTATTTATTTTGAGAGAGAGAGAGAGGGAGAGAGCGTGCATGAGTGGAGGAGGGGCAGCGAGAGAGGGAGAGAGAGAATCCCAAGCAGGCTCCGCACTGCCAGCGTAGAGCATGATGTGGGGCTCCCACACATGAAGCTGTGAGATCATGACTTGAGCCAAAACCAAGAGTTGGATGCTTATCTGACTGAGCCACCCAGGCGTCCCTGCCTGTTCACCTTCTACCTTACCAATATTATTTGTTTGTTCATTGATTTAATTTTGATTTTTACATTCTCTGACTGAACCTGCCTATACAATATAGATATTTTCAATTAAAAGCTAGAAACAAATTTATAAATGTAAAAGGTAGCTAACAAAATTGTCCTATCCCTGAATAAATGGGTTTTGAACTGTACTCACAATGTTGACAAACTTCACTATCATTGTGGCTTCAGTTATTTTCAAGGTCAACTTTTATCTCAGTTCAATTTCTATGAATATATCTCCTTAATGGTTTGATAGGGTTGTGGTGGAGCCTGAAGCATCATGAGCTCCTCCTTCTTAGATCTGGATGCTATTAATTGTGGGGTGCGTCAGCCAAACGAGTAAATCTTGGATAGGCCCTATTCTGTAGAGGTGATGCTTACATGATTCACCCAATGTGGCTGAATGATACTGAGTATAAGTTTTTATTGGTAATTGAAGTACCTCTTTTCCGCAATTCTGAAGGATCGCCTCTTACCTTCTACTTTATAAAGATGACAGAGGGATGATTTGAGAACTAAACTCATAGAACTAAATCTCACGAAGATAAGCTATAATTAGTGCTTATGTGCACATATTTATATAAGCTTCAAAGCTTTGCATCATGGACAGTCACCACTGCAGTATGGCTCCAGTGTTAGCTCTTAAAACTACAAATCCTATTTTATTATGGTGTAGGTTAAATCACTGTTTTACAAACTTTCAAAACAATATTCTATACTCACACAAATTCTGAAATGTGTATTCTCAATTCATTTTATTTTGACTCCCAAAATAAAGTTAATATTGTGCCATATTAAATCAAGGCAGTGGAACAGAACACTCCTTTGTTTCTGTCTTACCTCTTTTGAAAAATCCCTGAATTAAGTTTTGCACCAGGATTAGAAGGGCAAATATCTCTGACCTGGTTCAGATCCATTGTCTATTCTATCTAAAATTTAATTTTTCTTTTTTTTAAAAAAATTTTTTTAATGTTTTATTTATTTTTGAGACAGGGAGAGACAGAGCATGAACAGGGGAGGGTCAGAGAGAGGGAGACACAGAATCTGAAACAGGCTCCAGGCTCCGAGCTGTCAGCACAGAGCCCAACGCGGGGCTCGAACTCACGGACCGCGAGATCATGACCTGAGCCGAAGTCGGCCGCTTAACCAACTGAGCCACCCAGGCCCCCCTAAAATTTAATTTTTCAATTTCCATGCCTATCCAGTTCCATGTTGATGAGTCAATAAATTAATACATTCATTCAACAAATATTTGCATACTATGTGCCAGTCAGTAGTTTAGGTTTATTGGACTCCAAGTGAATTGAAGAGACCAGCATCCCTGCCCTTGCAGAGTTCACAGTGTTTTAACCAGAGCTGGGATGCTAATTATAGTGAAGCTGTGTATCTCTGTATGCAGTTTCACAGCATTTAACCTTTGTAGAGCCAACTTTTAAAAAAATCTAAGCTATTTCCTTTCTTGATATTTGTAACATCTGTACAAATGATAATGACATGATGTTCCTCTTGTGTAAATGCCTGATGCAAAAAGAATGCCTGCCACAAAATACCTTCTGAGCACTTGGTAAATTTTGTTAGGAGTAGAATAACTGCTTGTCTAGAACATGGACTGTTTGTCGAGAATATGGACTGTGTGCCTTCTGAAGAATAACTTCCCCCATTCCTCAGAATCCAATGGTTGTTTCTTTTATCCTGCTCGTGTACACCCCCATTACCCAACAACTGGAAATGAAATTACACGTTTGTTGTTTTGCTGGGGTTTTGTTGTTTAATTATTTTCTGTTCACTGAAATGTGGGTTATACTACCAGCGTTTGTAACCAATGTACAGTTATTGACTTACTCTTCTCTGGCTATGGTTAACTAGTTTGTTTCTAGATAACAAAATAACTTAGTTTTCATTGTTCTCCAAGAAGACCTATGCTATGTAATATGAAAACAGTACTGAAAATGTTACTGTAACTTTTACTTTTGAACATCAATTGGACGTTATCACCTAGATAACCACTGTATTTTAGTTTCTTCATATTTTTAGTATATTCTTCCAAATTGTGAAATTCACTAGACTAACGCTTTTATATTATGGCATTTTGCAGTAGAGTTAAAAGACATTTGTTTTACATGCGAGCTTTGTACCGTGTAATTTTTTTTCTTTTTTCCTTTGTTTAAAAAACAATGAAATGATAGTATTTCTTTTAGGACATATTTTCATTTTTGTTAATTAAAAGACTGGAGGGTAGAAAATATTAACAAACAGTCCCAAGTGACACATTAGAACGCTAAATATCTTTCTTCAGGAAGTTCTTAGAAAAACTAAATAAAAACAAAACTAACCCACCTAGTAATTGTTCTCTTCAGCAAATATAGTTCTGAAAGAAACCAGGTCAAACCCACTGAGAATGTCGGAGTGATGCTCTCCTCTCCTACCACAATAAACCTTAAATAAATTCATAATGTACCTTAAAAGGATGGAAGAAATTAGGAAAGGGAATGGTTGTAAATGTGAACTTCACAGAGACTCTTTTATCCAGGAAGTCTTCTTTGACTCAAATTAGGTGCTGCCCGTGTGCATATTTACCATGCTGGTCAGTACGCTGTAATAACTGTTCATTACATATTCTTCGTTATACTGTACACTCCACGGAAGTAGGGTTGTGGCTTTATCCCCGAGCCTGGACAGTGCCTAGCATTTAGTAAGCAATCAGTAAACGTGTATGAATGTGTGCATGTAAAAGAATTCTAATTGGCCTCTTTAGCTTTCTGGTTTTGCCTTTTCCTTTACTGTCTTAAGTTTTGTTGTTGTTGTTTTGTTTGTTTCAGTGATCATTATAAGAACTGTGATCAGTAATCTATGACATATTTTACTTTGATAATGTCCTTGAGCTTATGTTACTAAAATAATATATGCTTTTAAAAAAATATAAATAATTTTAAATAATAATATATAATGCATATTTAAATAAAATTTATAAAAATGAAACTATGTTGTGGCGATAACTTCTTTATTTTTAAAATTACCTTCTTTTCTTTTGTATTTAATTTCGACTTTTATCAAAGAAATATGTGCGTACAGTTAAAAAAATCAAGTGAAACAAAAATAGCATTCTTCTGTCTTGTATCTTCCTACCACCCAGTCCAGCTATACAGAGGTTACAGATTTCTGGTATTTATATCCACAGTTTTTATACATCCACAACTGTAAATGATATGCTAGTTGCTATTTCTTGATTTATCAGTTTTTAAAATTAATTTTGAGTAATTAAAATGGAGAAACTTGTGGGAGAGAAAAGCATGCAAATAAAAAACTGAATAAAATCTCGGGTGCCTGGATGGTTTAGTTGGTTAAGCCTTCAACTTGGGCTCAGGTCGTGATCTCATAGTTTGTGAGTTCGTGTTTCCCTCTCTCTCTGCTCCTCCCCCACTTGTGCTCTGTTTCTGTCTCTCAAAAATAAATAAACATTAAAAATATTTTTTTCATATAATCTAAGCTAACATATGCTACAGTTGATGTCTGCATAGGGTGTTTTGGGTCCATAAAGAGCAGGTAAACATTTTAGGTCTCCCACATTGCTTTTAAGATTAACTGTATTGTTGATGCTAACATTATCAGTAAACAAGAGAATGCTCATCTTTCTGTATTCTTGCCAACACAATATAGAATCCAGCATTCAAATATATGCTATTCTGATGGCATGGAATGGTATCTCATCAGTTTTTTGATTTGTATCTTCCTAATAACCAGTGATTTTGAACATTTTAAACTATACTTGACAGTTGTTCTGGCTTACTCCTCTGAGAAACTGCCCTGTTGAGGGTTTTGCTCATTTTTTTAATTGGTTTTCTCTGAGTATATATATTTTAATATTAATTCCTTGTTGGTTTTAGGTCTTCTCTCAGTTTATTTATAAAATTTATCTGTGGTATCCTTCATTGAAAAATTCTCATTTGGTTTGGCCAAATCCATCAGTTTTATGCCTTATTATTTTAGGTCTTGTTTCAGAATTGTTTTTTAATTCTAAGTGTCAAAAAGAATCACCAAATTTTTCTATTAGCTTTGAAAGGATAACTTTCACATTTAAAGCTCTTTAATCTCATTGGAATCCAAATTTGTATATGGTATAAAATAAGGAGATAAGTTTATTTTTGCCATATTCTGAGACTGTTTTTCTTTCTCTACACAGCGAGACAACAACCAACGTTTTCTTTTACTTTGTGATAGTACCCTTATTATATAAAGCTCCCAATGACACGTGGGTTTATATCCAAACTCCATTTTCCAGTGTCTGTACCTGGCTTTGGTAGTAAGCCTAATATTTGGTAGAGTAGATGCCTTCTCTTTGTCCTTTATTTTATTTTTTTTTAATTTTTAAAAAGTTTATTTATTTTTGAGAGACAGAGACAGAGCATGAACAGGGGAGGGGCAGAGAGAGAGGGAGACACAGAATCCGAAGCAGGCTCCAGGCCCTGAGCTGTTAGCACAGAGCCTGACGCAGGGTCCAACCCATGAGCCGCCAAGATCATGACCTGAGCCAAAGTGGGATGCTTAACCGACTGAGCCAGGCACCCCTCTTTGTCCTTTATTTTTGATGTTAACTTTGGTATTAATAGGCATCTAAAGTATATGCTTTTAAAATGCTTTTGTTGATTTTCTTTAAAAGTCTAGACTTTATAGATTGATTTAGGAAAAATTGATATCCATGAATGTGAGGAGAAAGTAAGGCAATATGGAATTAGGAAATAATTTAGATTGCTATGTACTAATAAAAAATCTGCTTCTTTTGGTGGCATATAGCAGGCAAAAAAGAATTATGGGAGAAAATTAACACAAAGAAAGTCAAGAGTGGAACCTGCTCATGTGCAAAATTTTATCATTAAGAGAAAAATGAACAACAGAAGCAATAGAGAAAGACTGCTAGAATGTGAAGAAAGGGCATTTGAATTACCCTAATTTTTGTGACTTTGAGTTACCTTGATAACTAAAATAATAGTTTCAAACTATGCTTTGCAGAATACTTAAGACTTTGTGGAATACCCCAGAGGTACCTAGGGAAAGAACAGAGGTGGTAGAGGTGGGAGTCTGGTTCAACCATAATGCCTCATTGTTATCTGTATATTTGGTTGACCCTTCACTAAGATTTCATTGGAAAAAAGGATTTGTAGCCAAAAGTGTTTGGGAACAATTTAAATAAAATTAGGGAAATGTCTAAATGCTCAACAAAGAAAAGAGGGCATGTGGTGTCATCCCTCCCTTTCGGTGCCTATGGAAGGCATGGCTAATTGAACACAGGACTCCCTGCTAGACTCAGATTTAATCTCCATACAGATTTCCATGTGGTCACTACCAATCAGTCAGAGTTGGTGTGTGAATCAAAACCCGTTTATTACCTATACACTACTAACTTCTGTAATTTTTTTGGAAGATTTGAGCTAAATCTTTCAGATTAAAGAAGGGAGAGACTAGAAAAGAGAGTAGTTAAATAGCAAATGGGTCTAAGATACACACGTTCTAATAAGAGTCAAGGGAATAGCCTTTACTTTGCAATTATAAGGAGAAAATGCTTACTACCAACTTGTTGATTGTGGAAAGGCCTACAAAGCTCATTAAGTATATGTTGAAGAGGAAGTTGAAATCAGTCATGTTTTCAGTTGGGAATCTTGAGACATAAAATAACTATGTTCTATAAATTATAAGTTAAAAATTTTTTTAATGTTTATTTGAGAGAGAGAGAGAGAGAGAGACAGAGAAGGAGCAGGGGAGGGGCAGAGAGAGAGGGAGACACAGAATCTGAAGGAGGCTCCAGGCTCTGAGCTCTCAGCACAGAGCCCGACATGGAGCTCGAACCCACGCACCACAAGATCATGACCTGAGCTGAAGTCTGATGCTCAACCAACTGAGCCACCCAGGCTCCCCTAAATTATAAAATTTAATCACCAAAAGTTTAAACCTGCCAAATCAATGTAAGAATGGGAAATAAAATCTGCATCTCTTAGAAATGGATCTCATGCTGTCTCAGTGGTCCTTGCTTTGTACCAAACAATGGATTTTAAACTTCTCTAAGTTAATATGTAGAAAAGCATTTCCATGCATGTTTGAAGAGTTCCAAAGCAATTAATGCATTAACAATTAATTTTATTTGAGGTTGAGTATGTTTTATGTTCTATGAAGTCATTGAACTGAATGTGACATAAATTTAATTTTTGAAGCAGTGACAGTTATTTGTCTCTATTAACAGGGCTATTCTAATGTGATGCTGGGATTGAGTTTACCTAGGACTCCGTATCAAAGTTGACTCAAAAGTCTTGTAGAAGATCTGGAAGAAATAAGTAAGTGGCCTTTTGGTAATGATTCTTTTCGGTTCATTGTGCTTATGTCTGCTTTTCTAGTGTGTGCTTTATCCTTTAATTTTTTGGTTAGATATCTTTGCCCAAATGTTAAGAAAAGTTATCAGTGAACCACAGAGACTTTCCACGTAGAACTATAGGAATATTCACCCTCTTGCCTTTCCCATTTCACTCCTTGCTGTGCTTTCCCTTCCTATTAAACTTGGTTTCACTTTTTTTTTTTTTTTGAAAATTATCATGGATTCATATAGAACATGAATTTGGTTTTGAAATACTGAAAGGAAAAGATTAGTCAAGAAAAGCATCTGGATTATTTTGTTATCATTATGTGGTCTTTTATGCTGATATTTTCAGATTATTTTATTAAGATTGAGTTGATACTGAGGGTTTTGGAAGATCTAGGAATGCCAAAAATAAAAGAGAATAACATGCTAGTAATGATTTTTTTTGAAACTTTGATTTCTCCTATAAACTTTTTGAGATCCAGCAAGTCAGCTGTTTAGAAAGCATTCATTTCCTTTTTAGTGTTATACTTCTTTAAATCTAATGGGAGTTTTCCTTGATATTTACAGTATCAATTTAGAGAACTTTAAATCCATTGCTTGGTACAAAGCAAGGACCACAGACATGGCATGGGGTGCATTTCCAAAAGATCTAGATTTATTTCCCACTCTTGCTCAATATAGAATGCTTCTGCAACATTATTTTTTCAGTGTCACCACTGAACTGTGATATCAATCAATTAAGATTTGGCCACCTATTGGTATGAAAATATAATTATAAAAAGAAAATTAAAAGAAATTTTAGGTGAGGAGTTCATATTATTTCTCTTAGACTCTACCCCCAAGTAGAAGGGAACGAACCATGGTGCCTGGTTTCTCCTGAATTCTTTTTTATTTCTTTCCCACCCCACTCCAGAATTCTTTATCAAGGGATTGCACTGAACGTGTATGTAGGACAAGCCTCAGCATCCTCGCTATTCTGCCTATATTGTTCTACCCCTTTCCAAAACTTTCTCCAGATGAAGGCTCCATATCTCCCCTAAGACGTATTTTTTCAGTGTGGTTGGATTTTACAGTCAAATATTTTTCAGGCAATTTACCTACTATTTTGCCTGTGGACCTCTTGTTTTGTACTAACTTTATTATTTTGCCAGATATACAAGCAAAATGATTCCACACTTATTTATCATTTAAGATTTTAAAACACTTTGGCAACTTTTTACTTCCTTTTACTCTTTCACTAAACTCATTAATTTTACTCTTGCATTGCTTATGACCTAAGGATCACATTATTATCCTTTGTTCATTAGTAAGTGGAGAAACTAAAACACAAAGAATTTAAATGATTTGGAAAAAGTAATATAACTTGCTGTGATTTTACAGCTAATAATAAACAATTAAGTATTACTAGAACTGTATCTGCTAAGGCCCAATCTTTTAATTTTTTTTCTGGGTTATTTAATTTATGCTTACTGTAGATAATGGTGGTGTTGATATAATATTTAAATTCTCAGTTTTTGGGTGAGAGGACATTTGTGTTAATAATAGTAGGTGGATTTAAGATTTATAAGTGGGAGTTACCTGCAATGAATATTATGGAACCATGAAAGAAATGATTTTTAAAAAATAGAGTCTTTTTCCCAGAAAGGAAACATATTTGTGTTTGAAGTTCTCAAAAACTGCTTCTAGAACTTGCTAATTAGACTTTTCTTAATCATTTGCTTATAATAGTTCTTATATTTTTAAATGAAGACCAAACACATATTGGTGGAATAATGCATATGCAAAAGGCAATGGTTCATCTTAATGAAAAAATGCATTACGAAACAGTGTTTTTCCTTGGGAATATGTAGAATTTATGGACCCAGAGCTGGAGGTATCATGATAAGAAAAGAGTCAATGACAGAGGCAAGGGTTTGGGAGTCAGGTTGATACGGCTTGGATCCCTGCAACCATTTGCTAGCGTTTTTAATCAACCTTGGTTAGTTTCCTTAAATCTTTGCATATCAGTTTTCACACCATAAAACCAGGGACAGATATAACTGTTTGTTGGATTATTGTAAAAATTTAGCACTTAATACATAGCTATTTTCAAGACATATGCATTTTTTTCCTTCAATTTCCACTGCTGTGTTCCCTCCCCTCCCCAAATCACTAAAGTGAATACTTAGTTGAATCTTCCCATTTTTGAGCAATTTGTTTTAGCATTATCCCCATTTTGTCTCTCTGAGAGGTTAAATAACTTGCCCTAGCCTATACTTCTGAAGTGGGAACTACAATGTTGTTTCATGCAATTTGCACCTAAAACTGTGCTTGTGCACCTAAAACTGAGTAGTTGGGTGAGTATGTATGTGTGTGTTTTACTCCATCACAGTGACGATTATTTTCAGTTTCCATTGTAAGAGTATTAAATCCAATTAAAATATAAGATTTAGTTATTCCAGTGTACTAGAAATAAACTTTATTCTCAAACTTAGAGAAATTGCTATAAGTTTCATAAATGCTTGTGAAAAAGTAAGCGTCATACATGACAAAATATTTGCTCAAATTTTCAAGTCATTGAAAAGAAAATGCACTCTACAGGAAGCTGATTTGGCTGAGGAGGGTCTGGGTCGGTGATTCATGTTCATGGCTCTCTGACAGCCCTTAACAAAAAGTAGCAGGAACAAAACTGCAGAGAGGAAGCTATAGAGTGTAGCTGTTGAGAATGCAAGCTTGCAAATCAAATTGCTTAGGTCTGAATCACGGGTCCAGGGCAAACTTACTGTATGTGAAACGTTGGAAAAATCATTTAAACTCTCTAATCCTTAATTTCTGAATCGAGAAAATAGAGGTAATAGTACCTCAC
The DNA here is from genome assembly GCF_018350215.1 of Panthera leo. Taxonomy (NCBI): domain Eukaryota; kingdom Metazoa; phylum Chordata; class Mammalia; order Carnivora; family Felidae; genus Panthera; species Panthera leo. The sequence continues at coordinate 131,428,032 of NC_056680.1, forward strand.
TTCACAGAGTAGATTTGAGGACTACATTTGTGAATTCATACAAAGGGCATAGTAAGCATTAAAATAATTAGTTATTTTGTCCCCTATTTTATTAGTTTCACAAGTTGACTGTAGTTTCAGGCTATTTAGCAAATATGCTCCATAACTTTGGGCAAGGAGATGGTAAAAATGAGTTAATTCTGTAAATGTGCTCTCTGTGTTTCAGTCAGCATGTATATTAATTTTCTATTGCTATGTAACATATTAAATGTTTAAGAGCTTAAAACACATGCTTTTGTTAAATCACAGTTACCACAGATGGGGAGTCTAGGCATAGCTTCACTCAGGGTCTTAAAAGGCTGCAATCAAAATACTGGCCAGGCTGCATTTTCATCTGGAGTTCATGGTTCTCTTCCAAACTCACTGGTTTTGGCTGAATTTAGTTCATCAGGGTTGTAGGACTGAGATCCTCAAGAGGCCATCCATGGTTCCCATGCATGTGACCCTCTTCATATACAGTCCACATTATAGTAGTTTGCTTTTTGAAAGCCAGTAGGAGAGTCTCTACTATATGAGAGCAAGATAAAGCCATATATACATATATGTATGTACATATAGAGCATGAGTATATGTATTAATATAATCATTGAAGTGCCGTCTCATAACCTTTGCCATATTCTGTTGGTTAGAAGCAAGTCAGAGTCCTGCTCACATGCAAGTGGATAGAATTACAGAGCATGAACTTGGGGGCCACCCTAGGATCTGTCTGCCAAGGCATGTTAAACTTATTATCTTAAAATTCAAATAACCCATTACTTTAGGTTTTTTTTAAATGTTTATTTATTTTTGAGAGAGAGACAGAGTGTGAGTGGGGGAGGAGCAGAGAGAGAGGGAGGGACAGAATCCAAAGACAGAATCCAGACTCTGAGCTGTCACCACGGAGCCCGATGCGGGGCTTGAACTCACGAACTGCAAGATCATGCCCTGAGCCAAAGTCAGACATTTAACCGAATGCGCCACCCAGGTGCCCTAATTTTAGATTTTTACAATTATGTACTATTTAATAAAAAGGAATATTGTCACTATTGTAAACCTTAGCTCTCAGTTATGCTTACAGTGTGACTCCCAACAGGTCATTCCTCCCTGTTAAATGAGATTTATTATTATTTCATGCCGGGTAACGTCAGGCTAAATGCAGCTTACCCTGGTATTTAATACTCTCCAGAATCTGACAAAACCTGAATACTAACCTTTTCTTCCCATTACACCAATATGCATACCTTGAATCCCATGCCTTACACTTGCCCACATTTCTGTCACATCCTATTGTTTCTTTCCTTTTCTCCATCTCTTTAAAGCACATTGACATTTCTATCTCTTCCATTATACTTTTCCTGTTTCTTTCCTCCTGTTCAACCAGCGTAGGACTTTTCCTGTACAGTATCATATCTGTGTTACCCGCAGCCTTGCCTATAATAGTATCTTAAGAAATATTCACTAAATATATATACCTTCTTCATTTAAAACCGTGGTCAGTGTGATAGCCTTTTCAGTTTGAAAATTATATTTGAAAAGATATTCTTCATAAATTATCCACTTTTAAATGACTCAGTAATCTGAAATGTATCTCAAACAACCTTTAAATTCCCTTTAAGAATCCATTGCAGCATAAACATTTGGAATTGATTGCACAGAGGAGAACATGAATGATTGGGGTCCAGGAGGTGGGCTGTGGGAGGCAGCCTTAAAGATCTTCCTTAATGATTCTGTCTCCTGGTTATCACACACTGTTGTTTTTCCTTCCATGTTCACCAGAGTTGGCCCATGTGGCTGATAGAATATGGCACAATGATGGTATATTGTTTTTCAGATTAGGTTACACAAGACATTTAGACATCTGTTTGGGGTGTTCTTTTTCTATTGCTTCTCTCTCTGTCATTTTCTCCCCTTCTCCCTCTTTCTTCTTTTCCCAGTCTCTCTCCTTTTTTCCCTCTCTCTTTCCTTCTGTGTCTCATGACTTGCTCTGGGGAAGGCAAGCTACCGTGGAGAGGTCCATGTGATGAAGAACTAAGCCCTCTGGTCAACAGACAGGGAGGAATTTCCTGACAAACCATGGGACTAAACCACCCAGCTGAAATACTCCTGGATTCCTGATGCTCAGAAACTGTGTGAGATAATAAAGGTTTCTTTCATACTAACCTGCTAAGTTTGGGGGTAATTTGTTATATAGCAATAGATAATTTATGCATTATATATATTACCCCTAAAATTATTTCCACAGATTTCATCACTGACCTTGGCTTTCTGGGGAATAAATACAAGGATTCCTAGTATATTGAATATATGGTCTCTAAAGTAAATGTAATTCGATAAGCCCATATATTTGTAAGATAGCCAAGTGAGAAGAAAATGTGAAATGTTTAGATTTCACCTATAATGCTGATTTTATAATATACAGAGGTCTCTTTTAATTTCTTTTTTACCCATTGATCACATCAGTGTTGGAGAATCATGCTTACTAGGGGCTGGGTAGGTCTGGGTACTGGTCTGGTACTGGTCTGGTATAAGAGCTGTTTGGGATAGTTAAAAACACTCTAACTTTTATAGAATCTGAGCTTGAAGAATCTACTAGTTTCTGTTGTTCTTCTTTAGGGTTCTTATAGAAATATAAAAGACAGTTATATGGCAGCATCTAGATATATGTACACATATTTGGGGTGTTATGCTTTGAAATGTAGCATCACTAGAAAAACAATATATTTGGTCTCCAGAAAAGTGAGTTGAGAAGTATGTTTCTGCAAGTAATAGGTCAACTTTTTTTTTATAAACTCATATTAAACTCATCATTCTAATTTCACTTTTATTGATTATAATGTGATCACAGGACCTGGGCAAAAATACAGCCTTATATTTTAAAAAGGTAGAAACTTATTCCTACAAAAAAAAAAGAGTTTACATTTATAACTTTAAGTTTGTGGTTTAGAGTGATCCACTAGTAAAATTTTCTGATACCATTGTACAAAATAGCAAAATATGGATTTTAACTGGACTGCTTTTCAATTCAACTGAACATTAAGTACATTTTTAATGGTCTTATTTGCTGGGAAGAACACCATTACAATAATCTGCTTTTTACAGCCCATATCAAATATGAACCAGCATCACTTACTATGAAGTTTGTGCTCTGGGAGACATTTCCACAGCATCTATCAGTATTGCCCCACATTTCTTGGAATTAGTCTTTAATGATATCATTTTCCAAAATGAGTTGTTGCTCAAACTCACTGATTGTTTTGTGGTTAAAATCTAATCCAGCAGCTATATTTAAAATGTCATACAAATTTGTAAGGAAAGGTCCTTCTGGAAACTACTATTATATTAGGAATTGTATGAAAATGTAGGTGAAATGCTGTGCAGCTTGAAATTTTTTTTTGTCCCCCCCCGCCATATAATATCTGAGGGCTGAATAACAAAAAACCTATTTTTAACTGTTGGCAATTCCAGTTTTTACTATTGTCTTCTGGAGAACAGAGGACTATTACTGTAGGTGTCATGTAAAATAAAGTTAGAGTCTGAGGCCTTCTTTTAGCTGTCAGCCTTATTAAGGAGCTCTTCATGTGTTGAACCCAGCACCTGGCATTGTATAAGTGATGCATGTGAGAGCCTGGGGAGAGCTTTCTTTCTCTTCACTGTGGCTTTATTAGGTCTTGCTCACATTTTCACTGTTGCTCTGCCTTATCCAACTTTCTAGCTGCAACTCACAGCACAGTAGGCCTAATATAGACTGACGCCTTTGCCTGAAGGCTGATTGAAACTTGTGTCTCAGAGTTGCTAATGCTCACTGAACCATTTTATTGAAGATAAAGTAAATAAAATAGATTGCCATATGAGAATTCTCTGAAATCAAATGGAATAATTTGGCAGGTTTAAGCCCATGAAGAAGGCAAAGCAGTGAAACAGATGCGAATACTTTTTATGTTCAGATCAAGGGATAAATATTCTTGCTCTGTTGGGCCTAAATATTCATTTTTGTCTCCACAATTAAATGTTAACCATAATTCTCAATTGCCATATTATTTTTGGTCTTAAAAATGGGTCCTCTGTAAAAGAGTAATGTGAGTAAAAACTTTTGAGACTATAATATTGTGATGATTTTTTTCTTTGTCTTTCTCTGCTTAAACACATGGATCAGTAGCCTCAGAGAATTTAATAAACAACACAAATGAATGGATTTGCCAAAGTGCACTCTAGAATCTTAAGGTTGGAAAAAAACAGTAAATCTTACCTTACTAAAAATGCTAGTAATCTTGAGTGTCTCATTCATTAATTAAGAGTATGTGTTCACATGAGAGTAACCTTTTTTTGGAAATAGCCCTTTGAAGTTTATTTGTTTTTTTGCTTTTTTTTGTTTTTGTTTTTTTGACTACAACTATGAGGTTTATATAAAGAATTTTAAGACATATATTTTGTTTAAAATATATATTTTGAAATAATTTGGGAGGAAAAAAGAAGTTAAAGTGACTTTAGCATCTTGAATTCTATGACATTGTAATGACAATAGCATATGGTACCATATAATATGTATTGACATATTTAGTTTGTGAATGACAAGGATCTGAGCACTTGCCTGAAGATATGTGAAAAGTCTGATGCAGAGAAATGAAGATCTCTTATTTGATTGCCTGGGTCAGATTAAAAGTAAATATTTATAGAAGAAAGATCAATAAAATGGTTTTGTTGGAAAAGTTTCTGAATTTGCTAATTACAGCATTTCTCTTCAACCTTATAAAAATCTGTCACATAAATACTTTCTTCTGTAATTTCTCTTGTGTTTTTAACAACTTCAAAATAGTTTTAGTTTATACCCTTCTTAAGTGTACAGTTGATTTTAAAAATTTTTCTAATACATTTTACTCATTTGTTTCTTAGTTAATGATTCATGCTTACTTTTCAGTTAGATCCATTAAATTTTTTCTTGTCTCTAGGTATCCAATAGCTCATCAGATCTCACAACTGTAAACTATTTATGTTATAATGATTTCAACTGCCATCAATTAAATGCAAAGCACACATTATATTCTTACATAAATAAGGAGTCGTCTTAAAGAAATATTCGACACTCCTTTATACCCTTATAAATAATGTTATCTATTGAGAACTGCTAGTTCTTAACTATAAATTTGACTGTTTTTCCTCTTAGGGTTCAGTCACTCTCAGGGTGCAGGGTGTCTCAGACAGCATGCAGGGCTGAGCAACAATAAACATGCTTCATGTCTTATTGTGAGTGAACTGAAAGTTGTGCTCACATTTCAGTTTTTTTCATATAGTAAAGCTGAAAGCATAATTAGTTATTCAATAGTGATTAAGTACTTTTATGTTCTTAGTGTTCTAGTGCCCTTTATTTATATTTACCTTCCTTGTTATATTCTGTGCATACTCCTCTCTGGTTAATCAGAAATGTGGAAGTACATTCCTCTAGCCAGAACTACATCTCGTTTACTCTCGACTCTAACCATGTATCTCCTTTGAGATTTTGGTTTTCAGTGTGAATTTGCCTTCAGAAAGTCATGTGCTAAGAAAAGTTTTCTTGAAATAAGAACATTATCTTGAGACCCTGAGAAGCCTTAGTCCCTTTAACAATATACTCTAGACATTTAGCAACATGCCAAACTGCAAATAAGAGGAACTTACAGTAGAGGAGGTACATATGATGAGTCAACTCCTGAGCTCACCTTTGATTTCTTTATATGCCACCTTCTTTCTGGTCAACCTTTTGTCCCTGCTTTGCCTTTGCACTTAATTCTACTTTTCAAAATGCCTGGTTGTCTCTTTGCATTACTAGTTTGGGAAAATGTGTTTGCTTTTGTCATTAATGTCTGATCCCTCGGACAGCTCCCTGGGTTCCATGTGATGATGATGATGATGACGATGACGACAATGAGGATGACATTACTACTGCCACTACTACTACCTGCCGTTTATTTAGTACCAAGTACCCTCCTAAGTGATTCACTAGCATTAACTCACTTAGTACAACCTATGAATTACTTGTTACTTATGAGGTAGAGATCATTATTGTCCCCAATTTATAGATGGAGTGGGGCCCAGAAAAGTTAAATATTTTGCTCATTGTTCCACAGTCCCTGTATGGTATGACTAAGATTTGAACTAAGGCAGGCTACGTCCAAAGCCTCCAATGCTCTCTTGCCAATACTGTTGAACAGTCCTTCTTATGTGGTTCTACTTGTGGCCCAAATTAACAATGAATTAATTTCTGAACAAATCACCTTTCTTCTTTCAAAACATGGACTAAGCTATGAAAATATTAGTTAAGTAGGAATTCATAAAATCTAGTTGAGGAATTGGTGAGAATGATCTGGAATTAGTGTTTCAGTCCATTGAAAGGGATTGCTTCATAGTTACTTTAAAATTTTATTAGGCTGACCATGCATTCTGAAACCTTATTTTTATTTTCACTACAGGTTTAATAATGTTCTTATAGAATTATAACAAAGATAATTAAGTTAGAGCTTAATTAAAACTTAAGTCCAAAATCTTAAAAATATACACCTTATAGCCAGGTGACCATTTTGTATATCATCCAGGACACTTTTGAGAATAAAAAGGATTCTATTATTATTTATCCTAGACAACAGGTAACACATTGGGATTATCTTGGGTGAAGACGTGTGGTCACTCTGCTTGAAGCAGACACTTCTAGTAGTTGTTCCAACATCTTTTCTTCTCTGATGCCAGAACCCTGATATTATTGAGATATGCTTCATTATTCCACAGAGCATGTACTTCGTGGGAAACTGACCCTGTTCCCAGCTCCAACAGATAGCTACTAACTAGTTTAAGCCAGTTATGATAACTCCATTCCCATGTCAGAAATATTCAGTTATTAAAATAAGTATTAAACAATGTTAAATAACTTCATTAATAAATAAATACATTTGGTATTTAATTATTTTATTATATTCAGAGCTCTTCTTACCTTTTGACCAAATGAGGTGGTAACTTTCTTTTTTATTTAAACTTTTTAAATTTAGATTTCTTAGTTACCTAAAGCTATAAATATTCTAATATACCCATTTTAATCATTATTTGAGGAGCTGTTCCCTAATCAGACTTTCACTTTACAGGGATCTCTATTTGCATAATGCAGGATCAGCTTAGGGAAGTGGACTGAGGAGCTCCAGGGGAGGGCAGAGATGGGAGTTTACCTCCCAAGAGTTCAGAAAGGTTATTAAAAGAATAGAAAAGTGGCTTCCGTATCTTTTGTTTGCTGAAAATAATTTAAGAAAGTCAAAGGATTACACAATAGCCATTTACACTATGCAAATGGCACAGAAATACTTCTAGAAGTTTTGTGGAAGTTTTCTTACAGGAAGGCTTATTCCAATTTTTCTAGCACCCGTGCCTGCACCCCCTTCCCCCCCACACAGATAAAACTGCACTTTGCGTGGGATTTTGAAGGGAATGGAAAAGAGATTTAAGCCACCATTTTTTTCTCATCTGAAGGTAGCTGCTGCTCTGATTTGATTTCTTGTTGCCCTGTTACAACTTAGCTGATTAGATATATGGATTCTTCTGTTTCCTAATGTCACAGGTAAGGAATCAACCTTACTAACAATTGCAAAGGAAACTGGTTAAATAAATTATATCATTCCTAAATAGTGGAATAACAAAGAATATTTAGGTAAGTCAGTAATGTAAGTTATAGAACACCATTTCAGAAATATATGTCTTAGGAGGGCTTCTGCAAGATGGTGGCCTGGGAAGATCTTGACCTCCCCTCCTCCCATGGACACTCCACGTCTATAGCTACACATGGATTATTTACTTCTGAGAAGGCTCTGAAAACAATGTGAGCTACTTCTTCACAACAAAGGATAAAAATACTATCTCGAGACAGACAGGAGAGGTAGATACGTAGTCTTACCCCCACCTGCCCTGGCACAGTGGCACACAGTAGGGATGAATCTCACCAGTCTGATGCTTCCCCCCACAGGAGTGAGGAGTTGGGGCTCAGCCACACCAACCCCTGGGATCAGCAGAGGAGCATGAGCCCCCAGAATGTCAGGCTTAAAAACCAATAGGGCTGATGTCCAAGGGACCCAAAGTCATATAGGAAATTGAGACTCCCCTTTTAAAGGGCTTGTGTGTAGTCTCACTTGCCCTGAGACTCAGAAAAAAAATTTTTTTTTTTTTTGAAAAATGCTAGGCTGTATGTCAAGGAGATTTGTTTGCTTATCTAAAAGCACCTGGGGTGCCTGGCTGGCTCAGTCAGTGGAGCATGTGACTCTTGATTTCATGGTTGTGGGTTCAAGCCCCACGTTGGGTGTAGAGATTAATGAATCTTTAAAATCATCATTAAAATCATCTGCTGGATGAGCATGAGAGAATTGAAACTCTCTTCAGAGATGGAGGTGCTGGTGGATGTCAGTGTTACACTCTCCACCAAACTTGCTACCTTAGTTAGGTGAACTTGAACATGGCACCATACTGCTACCTTGCTGAAGCCAGAGAGTGCAGTCAGTTGCACGTTCTCCCACTTCCTGGCTGGGGCTGGTGAGTGCTACTAGTCATGGCATTCTCCTGCTCCCAGCCTAAAGCTGTGCACAGACAAGGCACTTTCCTGATGCATTCCTGAAACCATGGCTGAATGCAGTCAAGACGTTTCTTTGCTGCCTTTATGAAGCTGGTGAGTCTGCCTTGACCCCTGTGCCCTCTAGCTACTTAGCTAAAGCCAGAAGGTGTGTACAACACACACAGGAGATACCCCTTGATCACCTGTCCCAGGTAACTGTGAGAAAGGTAGTCATTGGAAAGACATTTCTTGGTAGGCCACCTCCTTCAGAGCACTGCACAGATAGCACACTGAAAGACAACCCTAGTCTTACTGTGCAAAAGGGCTATTTAGCCTGGAGCTTTAGCCCGAGGGAAGGTTTCCTTCCCACACATCTGGAGTCTAAGAAGACACATCCAAGGAACATAAGCAGGGAGACACCATCCTTGTGCACCTCGCTACAACTCGACAAGCTCCCAGAAAAGAGCTTATATGCTCATCTGGAGCTCTTTCGTAACTGTTGGCCTAGGGGATGCCGCTCTATATACCTTCCCCTGGTATGGAGGCCAAAAGGGATTAAGATTGTGGTCCCACAGGACTGTATATAATTTCCATACTTTAAAAGCTTCTGCCTGAGGGACTGGCAGTAGGCCTGAACTAGGTGCTGAATGAGATTCTTCCCTTTGGAACACTGACAGGTCTTGGCACACCTTCAGCAATGGGAACATATCCAGAATCAGTCAGGTAGTTTAGACAATCCCAAAGTTTCAGGAGATAACCAAGAGCTAGGGAAAGGTTGAACAGAAGAAGATTTATCATCAACATAGGGCCACCCCTTTAAGACTAAGAGAGGTAGCTTCTTCACCTAATACACAGAAAGACACACAGAGAGTCAAGCAAAGTGAAAATGTGAAAAAATAGGTTACAAAGGAAAGAAAGAGATGAAACCTCAGAAAAATTCCTTAATGTATGGAAATAAGTAATCTCCCTGATAAAAAATTCAAAGGAATTGTGATAAAGATTATCACTGAACTGAACTCAAGAGAAGAATGGATAAACACAGAGACAAGTTCAACCATGAGACACAAAATATAAGAAAATACCAAATAGGAGTCACAGAGCTGAAAAATACAATAATTGAAGTAAAAAATACATTAGAGGGATTCAGCAGCAAACTGGGTGAAGCAGAAGAATGCATTAGCAAACTGGATGACAAAGCAATGGAACTTACCCAGATAGAGCAGCAAAACAAAACAAAAAAAAAAGAATTTTAAAATATAAATATAACTTAAGGAGCCTGTAGGACATCATCAAGCAGAATAACATTTGCATTATAGAGTTCCCAGAAGGAGAACAGAGAGAGAAACAGGTAGAAAACTTACTTGAAGAAATAGTGGCTGAAAACTTCCCTACGGAAGAAATCAATATCCAAGCTCAGGAAGCCCAGAAAGTTCCAAATAAGATGAACCCAAAGATCCATACCAAGACACATTATAATTAAAATGTCAAGTTCAAAGACAGAGAATCTTAAAAGCAGCAAAAGAAAAACAAATTGTCACATGCAAAGGAAACGATGTAAGGCTATCAGCTGATTTCTTAGAAACTTGGAGACCAGAAGGAAGTGGTGTAATACATTCAAAGGACTGAAAGGAAAAACCTTCCAAACAAGGACACCTTACCTTGGCAAGATTATCATTCAGATTTGAAGGAGGGATAAAGAGAACCCTTAGAGCCAAAGGAGTTCATCACTACTAAATAAGCCTTACAAGCAATATTAAAGGGACTTTTAAGCTAAAAAGAAATGGCACAAGTAATACCAAGAAAATATAATGAAAGTAAAAATCTCACTGGAAAAGGAAGGAAATAATAAAGATCGGAGTAGAAATAAATGAAAGACTAAAAAAGATAATATAAAAGATCAGTGAAACTAAGAGCTGGTTCTTTGAAAAGATAAAATTAATGAACTTTTAGCTGGAATCTCCAGTAAAAGACAGAAGGCTCAAATAAATAAAATTAGGAATGAAGGAGTAGAAGGGACAACTGATATCACAGAAATACTAGGGATCATAAGAGATTACTAAAACAATTACATGCCAACAAATTGAACAACCCAGAAGAAATGAATAAATTCCTAGAAGCTTAACCTCTTCCAGGACTGAATCATGAAGAAATAGAAGACTGAACAGACTAGCAAGGAAATGGAATCAGTAATCAAAAACTTCCCAACAAACAAAAATCCAGGAGCACATGGCTTCACTATTGAATTCTACCAAATATTTAAAGATTTACCTATCTTTCTCAACTCTTGCAAAAAATTAAAAAGGAGGGAATGCTTCTGAACTCATTTGAAGAAGCCAACATTACCCTGATAACGAAACCAAATAAGCACACCACAGAAAGAAAATTATAAATATCCCTAATGAACATAAATGCAAAAAATCTTTATAAAATATTAGCAGACTTAAATAAATGAACATTACAGGGATCATACACAGTGATAGAGTGGAATTTATTCGAGGGAATGCAGGAATCATTCAACATCCACAAATCAACGTGATATGCAACATAAACAAAATGAAGGATAAAGATCATATGATCATATCAATAGATGCCAAGAAAGTGTTTGACAAAATTCAACATCTATTTATAATAAAAGCTCTTAATGAAGTGGTGATAGAGGGAATGTACCACAACATAAGGCCATATATGGCAAACCCAAAGCTAATATCATAGTTAATAGTGAAAGGCTGATAGTTTTTTTTCCCTAAAATCAGCAACAAGACAAGGATGCCACTCTCCCCACTATGTTATTTAACATAGTATTGGAAGCCCTAACCATGGTAATTCACAGGAAAAATAAGTATAAGGGCATGCAAATTGGAAAGGAAAAAGTAAAAGTGTCACTTTTTGCAGTTGACATGATACCATAATAGAAAACCCTAGAGACCCCAGCAATGACGTATCTGATAAAGGGTGAGCATCCAAAATCTATAAATTACTGATCAAACTCAACACCCAAGAAACCAAAATAATCTATTAAAAATGGGCAGAAGACATGAATAGACATTTTTTTCCAAAGAAAACATACATATGGCTAACAGACACATGAAAAGATGCTCAACATCACTCATTTTCAGGGATATACAAATCGAAATTACAATGAGGTGTCACCTCATACCTTCCAGAATTGCTAAAATTAACAACATAGGTAACAACAGATATTGGCAAGAATGTGGAGAAAGGAGAACCTTTTTAAACCATTGGTAGGAATGCAAACTGGTGCACCTACTCTGGGAAACAGTATGGATGTTCCTCAAAAAGTGAAATAGAGAACTACCCTATGATCCAACAATTGTACTACTATGTATTTATCCAAAGGAATAAAACTCATTCAAAGGGATACATGCACCTGGATGTTTATAGCAGCACTATCAACAATAGCCAAATTATTGAAAGAGCCCAAATGTCCATCAACTGATGAATACATATAGAAGAAGTGGATAAATATATACAATGGAATATTAGTCATCAAAAAGAATGGAATCTTGCCATTTGCAATGATGTGGGTGGAGCTAGAGTGTATTATGCTAAGTGAAATAAGTCATTCTGAGAAAGACAAATACCTTATGATTTCACTCATATGTAGAATTTAAGAAACAAAACATCATATGATTTCAATTAGATGTGGAATCGTAAAACCAAACAAGCAAAACAACATGAAACACAGATTTGTAGATCCAGAGAACATTGTTGGTTACCAGAAAGGAGAGGGTTTGGCAAGGGGAGAAATAGATAAAGGGGTTCAAGAAGTACAAACTTACATTTGTAAAATAAGTAAGTCATGGGGATATAACATACAGCATAGGGGCTCTTGTCAATAGTATTATATTAACTTTGTGTGATGACAGATGGTAACTAGATTTGCTACAGGGATCATTCTGCAATGCATACAAATATTGAATTGCTATGTTGTACACTTGAAACTAATATAGGGTGATTATACCTTAACTGAGAAAAATAACATGTTTTGCTTAAACTCTTTAATTATTCATAGGAAAATTACAGAAATATGTACCTATTCTGTAATATATATATTTGGTGAGTATATGTATCATACATTATATTATATGTGTATATATATCATATGAATATGTATACATGTATATGATATATACATATCAATATGTATCATACATTATGTTGTAATTTGTGTATAGTATACATTATAAATATACAATACAATATAATACAATACAATACAATACAATACAAATAACATTGTGGTTATTGCTGAGGGATAGTTGTTAGTTTTTCGTTTTTTTATTTATAACTTTCTGTATGATTTAAACTTTGTTCATCGAACATGTACTATTTCCTAAAAATGAGAAAAATATTAAAATAGACAATAATTACTAAATTGGCACTCAGTTGCAGTTATCTAATTAGTGTGGATAATTTATATGGTTAACCAGGTGCTCTGTTGGCTCAATCATTCCTAGTAATACAGATTTACTATATCCTTTCTTGTGTTTCTGTTCAGGATTTTAACACCTTTAAAGACAAGGATGTTGTAGATCCCGTGGCTCAAGAGCCTTTAGAAATTGGAATTTTCACCCATAAGGGATTTTTTTTTCTTGATACTGTACACTTTTTAAAACACCTAAATATTAGCTACACAATGACTTATCTTTTAGAATTGTTATTTATAAAACCCGAAAAGGATTCCTTTCCCTGGATAAGCTAATTTAAAACTAATCCTAAGAAGGGACTGAGTAGGGCAAGTGCCTCTTAACACCATAAGACATAATTCCACCATTTATAAAAAATATTTTGTAATTCTTCTTTTATTAATATGAAATGAAATTCTTAGGTATGTTTCAATACATATAATTTCAAAAATCAGTTTAATAGAAAATGTAAATGATCAGATGTGACTAAATTAGAAGATTTTATGAAGTAGTCATGTAGTTGCTCTACTTGTAGAATAACTATAATTATGATAGCTAAAAATGAAAGGATACATGAGCCATCATTAGTGCTCTTTCTTAAAATGGTGAAAACGGGACAGTTCTGAAGAAAATAAATATTACTTTGATATACAGTATCACTGACCTAATAAATTCAGTGTATATTAAAAACATGGAAAAACACTGTAGATCTTAAATGTAAAATAAGGTTAGGTCTAGTCACAAGTTCTGTATTTTCATGAATGTTCAGAGAGAGTCCTGTAAGGTGCAGTAGTATTCTTCATTACTGCGGGATGACCAGCAGACATAACCCCTGCCCACAGGTGGCAACGATGTATCGAATTATTACAACCAAAAATTCTCTCACAGATTTCCCAAACTCCCTTTAATTAATTAATTAATGTATGTATGTATGTATGTATGTTTATATATTTTTGAGAGAGAGAAAATCTATTTATGTATGTATGTATGTATGTATGTTTATATATTTTTGAGAGACAGAGACAGAGCATGATTGGAGGAGGGCAGAGAGAGAGGTAGACACAGAATAGAAAGCAGGCTCTAGGGTCTGAGAAGTCAGCACAGAGCCTGCCATAGGAACCGTGAGGTCATGACCTGAGCTGAAGTGGGATGCTTAACTCACTGAGCCACTGAGCCACCCAGGCTCCCCCCTTCCCCCCCCCCCCCACCCCAACTCCCTTTAAAAAGCAGTATGGCTCCCACTGAGAAGCTCTGGTTGCGGTGTTGAGACACAGGAGTTCTTTATCTCTGCTACAATCTGTGGAGTTAGAAAAGCCTGTTTATCTGTCTGATGTTCAGATCCATGATTTATTGGTGAAAAATAATTTTTAAAAAGGCATTTTGCACTCGACTTCTACGATCTCTTTTTGTAATTACATAAAGTCTTTTACTTTTGTCAGCATGACTTGGAGAAATCCTCAGAGAATGTTTGTTCAGACTTACCTTCTTAGAAAACTCTGTTGTGTCTCGAGGCCTGGTCAACATCCCAAAGAATAGGCATTTCCCCCAATCTCCAGTACTTGGCATTTGTGTAAATTCTATGTGGGCTACTGCCTAATATTATAGTCAGCTCATTGAATGTAATTAAAAGGGTGGAGGTATCACTCATCACTAAATAATAATATTTGAGAAATTGAACATTTGTGATTGGTATAATAGAAAGCAGAAGTAAGTCCCTGAGGCTGGTGATTAGCAGAAGTCAACTCATAACTTACTTTCATTGAGTTTTAACTGTAGATTTCAATTACCATCATGATTACTGAGCAATATTTATTGACTACTCTCTTGCATGTAATTCCATATTTTGATCTTTGTTAACTATTGAATACTCTTTAGAAATTCCCACGTTCTTACATTGGTTGGCAGAGCACACATTTGTACATATGCAAATGTGAATCATCCAGAGAAATGACAATAGACATCTTTACAGTCACAGTGTATGAAATTTTGATGATAAAATATATTGGGTTATTAGAAATTCATATAGATGTTCAAATATTAATTTACTTAATGCAAAATTCTATGGAACTTCCTACTTGTCAGATACTTCTCTAAGCAGTTTTTTTTTTTAAGTTTATTTATTTATTTTAAGGGAGAGGTGGGGAGAGAGAATCCTAAGCAGGTTCCACCCCCAGCCCAGAGACCAACATGGGGCTCAATCCTACAGTGCCCATGAAATCATGGCCTGAGCTGAAACCAAGAGTCAGATGCTTAACCAACTGAGGCACCCAGGCGCTCCATAAGTAATTTAAAAAATTATCTTAGTCCTCACAACAACTTTAAGAGGTGGTAGTATCATCCCATTTTTTTTTATTTTTTTAATGTTTATTTATTTTTGAGACAGAGAGAGACAGAGCATGAATGGGGAAGGGGCAGAGAGAGAGGGAGACACAGAATCGGAAGCAGGCTCCAGGCTCTGAGCCATCAGCCCAGAGCCCAACACGGGGCTCAAACTCACGGACCGTGAGATCGTGACCTGAGCTGAAGTTGGACGCTTAACTGACTGAGCCACCCAGGCGCCCCTGTATCATCCCATTTTAAGTGAAAAAGCAGAGACATAATTAATAACTTGTAAGGGTGTAACCAGAATTTAAACCAAGGCCGTCTGATTCTACAGTTTATAATTTTAATCTAGGAATTACTGTGATGGAAATACCCAAAAGTGACTCTATAATGAGTCATACCTTTGTATAATCTCCTCTCCTTGAGTACAGGCAGAACCTGTGACTTGTTTCCAGCCAACTGAATGTTGCAAAGGTGGAGGGGGAGTCATTACTGTGAATGTGTTTAAAAACTCTGTCTGAACAAGCTGGAGTAAGAGATTAGCCTACTGCGTGTGAAGACATAAGAGAATGTGTTTTGAGAGCACCTGTGAAATTGCTGTGTTTCACAAACAGCCTCTCAGGAGCTGAGACAACCCCTAGCCTATACCAGCAAGAAAATGGACTCCCAGTTTTACAACTACAGGGAACTGAACTCTGCCTACAATCATGCGAGCTTGGAACAGGGTCTGGAGCTCCAGGAGGAACACAGCCTAGCCAACCCCTTGATTACAACCTTGTGAAAGCCTGGGCAGATGACCCGCCTCAGCTGTGCCCAGACACCTGACTCCTAGAAGTCTTAGAATAATGAATACATGTTGCTTTGAGCTGCTACATTTGTGGCAATTTGTTACACAGCAATAGATAACTAATACAATTATTAATAGTTGAAATAAAATCCATGTCACTGTCAAACCGGTAATTTTTATAGATAATGTGAAACAAAATGATTTTTGAAGGACCAAGTTGAGCTGTTTGGGATTTTAACTACATATGATTGTGAAGAATCCTTTCTATACATAAGAAAGTATCATTGAAGGTGATACGGGGCATCTGGGTGGCTCAGTCGGTTAAGCATCTGACTTCAGCTCAGGTCATGATCTCTCCAGTCTGTGAGTTCGAGCCCCACGGCAGGCTCTGTGCTGCCTGCACAGACCCTGGAGCCTGGTTCAGATTCTGTTCCTCCCGCTGTCTCTGCCCCTCCCCCACTCACACTCTGTTTCTCTGTCTCTCAAAAATGAATTAATGTTAAAAAAAATTTTTTAGGAGAAGAAAATATGATTGAAGGTAATAATGTCTATATTTGGGAAAACTTAAAAATATGTTTTGAAAATAGGAGATGTTTATTAAAGAGTTTTCTGATATTTTAAAGGAAATCTCAAGTATCACAAAGTGAACCTGAAAGTCATTGAGGGATTTTAGTGGAGGGCTTGTTTGACCAAAGCACCGAAGCCAAGAATAACTTTCATGGAAGCACTCATCTTTCATGCCCTCTGGTAACAGTGCTTATCTCTGTTCTTTGCAGATCATTTTCTACCTTTGTTTCATAGTTAATCTTTTCAAAAATTGATTTTTACTGCTCATGTTTCCTTAATATGGTCAATCTTTCCTATTTGCAGTATGCTTAGAAATCTGAAACTAGTATCTCTTTATCTTTTTGAAAATATACTTTTAGTCTCAAAGTTTTGGATGACTTAGCTTCTTTCCTGCCTATGTTGTTGATCAGCTGGAAACTTTGTGAGCCATTATGGTCAATGATTTACAATGTAAGCTAATTTTAATTAAAGTGTGTAAGATTAGAACATTAACAGCGTAAATAAATTGATGCTTCCAGAATGAGGAAAACATAAAGTATTTTATTCAATTATTCATTATTTTACATTTTAAAGCTGTAACCATTATCATAAAAGTATTAAATACCTTAATAAAACTCCCTGTTTAATAATTTTTTTAGTACAATGATCAAAGTAAATATGGTGTTGGAGATTTAACAGAAGGACTTTAAGTGCAATTATAATTAGATAACTTCATAATTAGATAATTGTAATTTGATACAACAAATAGCTACAAATTAGCTTATATAACAAATAGACCTGTGGGTCTAAGTAACAGATTTAAATTTCTCACTATAGGATCGTTTGTTCATGAAGCAATCTAAGTGATCTAGTATTTACGGCCAGAGAAAGTAGTAGCCATTAAGAAACAGACAGACAAACATTTTAGCTTCTACAGTTCTTTAATTAATACGGGTTTCTATTTCTTACATTTTAAACTGTTCATTGATCGGCCACTTGGAGGATAGTAAGTATATGTGCATGAGAGGGCTTGTGCTGGCCTAGAGAATAAATGAAATGTGTAAAATTTTGTAAAAGTATCTTTTACTGTTATATTGTTATAATAGAATTTGTAAATTGAGATTAGGTGACTGCAATCTTTCTCTATAATCCGTGTTCTCTTAGTTATACTTTATCTTTACTGATTACAGTTACTATTTCCCACATCTTTTTGCACACCCAGAGCAGTGGTTTGAAATATTTCTGTAACAATATTAAAAGGGAAAATTTAAGAGTAGAAAATAATTCTGTATGCTGAAGAGAAAACATGTTACGTATACAGTCAATAGTAAGCTAGATGTCTCATATACATTTTATCTTTAAACATTTTTATTATGCCTTCTTATTCTGGATATCTGTTGACATATCTGTTTATGTTCATAATATGAGAATGGGAAAAATACAATATGTTTGACCTCGTTTGACTTTTTTTTGACGTTCAGTCAGTTAAAAGGTTTGTAAGACGTTTAATTACCAAATGGTATGATCATTATTCATCTCATCATTTAATATGTAATGTCAACTGAATTGCCTCCCTGGAGCGCACTGTGTTTCACAGATCAATAGATTTACCAAGAGCTTGAAGGAGAGCTTTAAACATTCATTGAAAAGAAGGAAAAATATATCCCTCTAGTAAAATGGCTTGTGTAGTCATTTCATCAGTTTCATAATTATTTTATTTACTTCTGTGAATAAATCTCCTTATAACAATAATTTTAGAGTATTGCAGTGCCTTTAAGTAAATTAAATTATAGTGCTAATCAGATTTATTTTACTCAAAGGCACTGAAAACTCTATAACAGAAATACAGAGGCAGATATTTCTTGAATAAATTCTTCTTTTGAGATCTGTCTTGATCTGTTTCTATTTAAATTATGGTTCTCGATACTTTGAGAGAGAGAGAGTGGCAGAGAGGCAGAGAGAAAGGGAGACAAAATCCCAAGCAGTCTCCACAATGTCAGCACAGAGACCAATGAGATGCAGGGCTTGAATTCACGAACCATGAAGTCATGACCTGGGCTGAAACCAAGAGTCAGACGCTTAACTGACTGAGTCACCTAGGTACTCCCCTCCTTGAATAATTTTTATGAAAATGTTATTTTGCATTATATCTAATCCTTATTTGTTATGAAGACATTGTTATGAGAGGTTTGGAGCTACAAGGACAATTCTTCCCTCTTTCCCACCCTTTGGATTCTCACCAGTCTTGACCGAATCCCACTGAAGGGCAGTTAGTAAAAAAACATTTAAAATTCATTGAGTGCCACTGTGTGCCAGCCTCTTCTATTCCCTTTATGTGCATTAACTCATTTAATGTCTCAACAACCATGCGAGGTAGCCACTGCTATTCCCATTTTGACAGATGAGTTACATAACTCTCCCAAGGTCATGCAGCTGATAAATACAAGAACCAGACTTAGGACCTTGAAAGTGGCTCTTAAGAGCTTATGCATGCTGTTCTTTGAGCACAAGAGGAAAGTGGTAAGGGAATTATTGGACTTTTAAAATGCTCTATCACTTTTCCCTTTGCCTGCAGTCTGTGGTGATTTGGAGAGTGGAATTTACATATTAAAGTATGGGATGTTCAGTGCTGTGTTAGATGAGCCAGAGAGTGTCAGGTCTGGCATTTGATTTTACCCTATTTACAAGCTAACAAGTCAGTCTATTACTGTTTCATGGATGCTGGCAGAAGACATCAACTCATAGATCAGAGACAAAGGAATGCATTAGTTATAACACAGCAAGCAGCCTGAGCATCAGTCATCATATTTGCATCAGTTTTTCTTGTTCCTAAGTACTATGGATCAGTATAGCCCACACAGATGCTATGCACATGGTGGGTATATGTTATAGCTGAGGGACACTGAGCTATAGACTGCCACTTTTATAGAAAGCAGTAAGCAAGCCTGGTCTTTGTCCCAGAGAGATAGGATATTTCATCCTTCGAGGTTCCTCACTGCAAATACAACCTTGAGCAATGGACCAGGTGAAGATAGCATAGAGTCTTGCATTCTTGGTGCATCCTTAAGGGCTGTAGGAGGGCCAAATGCTTATAGAGAAAATGTCTTTATTACTCCTGAACCCTTACACTGTGTTAGTTTTTTATCGTTGCTTTAACAAATCAATACATCCTCTGCCTTAAGACAACACACATTTGTTACCTTACAGTTCTAGAGGTTACAAGTATGAGATGGATCTCACTGGGCTAAAATCACGGTGTCAGCAAGGCTGTGTTCCTTTTTGGAGGCTCCAGGAAAGAATCTGCTTTCTAGCCTTTTCCAGATTCTAGACGCCATTGCATTCTTTGGCTCTTGGAGTCTTCTCATCTTCACAGCCAGGAATAACCCATTGAGTCTTTCTCACATCACATCATTCTGACATTGCCTCATCTTCTTCCCTCTTCTACATTTAGGGACCCTCTGATTATAGTTGGTCCACCGGATAACCCAGGATAATCTTTCTATTTTAAGGTCACCTAATTGGTAACTGATTTCATCTGCAACTTTAATTCCCCTTTATAATATAAGGTAATCTTTCCATAGGTTCTAAGAGTTAAGATGTAGACATCTTGGGAGGCCTTTATTTTGCTTTATCACGTATACCATCTTGGCTTTTGGTGAGTTTTCATGAGTTGGCTATTGTGTTGGCCAGTCTGATTAATCTGACTGACAGAGGTTGAGATCAAACTGTTCAGTTTGTATCATAAGGCCACTAGTAAAAGGAATCCAAGCATCAGGATAAGCACAACTTGCAATCTTGATCTGTTATGCCCACAGAGTCCTGGACTCAGCCAATGTTGTATAAATACTGAGAAATACTGGTAGGTCTTGTTTTAATCAGCCAAGATAAGTGTAAGGCCAGTTAATTATCCATTATGACCCACACAAGGGAGTTTAGACTGACATGCTGATCTTTGGTGTCATTGCCAATAATTATGGGAGGAAATAGATGGGCCAAAAAGGAACCTTCCAGTGAAGAAATATTCCATGGCTCAGTCTCCCTCACATAAAAACATGTAACTAAAAGGGGCCCATTATCCCTCTTTGAGATGTGTTGCTAAACTTTATTTCAATCACCAATTTACATTAATTTGGTTAAGTCACATGGGCAAGATCCCTGAATAGCTGCAGCTTTGGTGGCCTTATACTCTGTAACTCAAGGCCAGTGGGCATCAGGAGAAACTATGAGTATTAATTCATATCACAAATATTTAAACAAGGTTTAGGGGTCAAGGAGCATTAATTGTTCCTCCCTCTCCCATCTCCCAGAGTCTAAGGTGTTCCTTCTCCAGTACCAGAATAGGGGCTGGGTGAATAGTATACTCAACCCAGTGGTCATTATTTTTATGATCTAGCATTTTGTTAATACAAGTATAATATACAGGAGACTGAAGTACAATTAAGTTTGAATTCCCCAGCTCCCCTCCTAACTGGATTGCCACCTGAAAGGTGTACTAACCCGGCTGTCTGAGAATTGCTGTTAGGGTAAAGAATGGTATAATCATACCCAGGAATGGTCAGAGTCAAATCACAAATTTTCAAAACAGGTCTATATAGCTCTCACCCCTTTCACCCTGATCATTATCCAGGAGATGGTCAAAAAGAGATAAACGCTCTCTGGGGACAGCTGCATTCAGTGCAGTTGCCCAACTAAGGTATGGGGATCAAGAGGAGGTGAGGGACATAGGTTCAGATATCTTTCTGAATCACTTTTTGAGGAGGCTTTTCCAGTGCTGGACAGCTCAGATGCCTGTGGAAGTCAGGGAGCGTGGACTGATCCTCAAATAACTTGGCAGTCAGTCTATTGTTGGGTGACCTTTGTGACAAAAGATGCACTGTTGTCAGACTGTAGATGGTTCAGAAGCTGAAATATGACACAGTTATGATTCAAGGACCACAATAGTGTGGCCACAGTTGGCTGATTAGACTGGAATAGTGCCAGTAGATAGAATCTGAAAAAGTGTCAACAGCTGTGAAGTACCAACAGTAGCCCTGGGACAAGGGCAAAGGTCCAGTATAATCAATTTTCTAGGACCAGGTGGAGTCAATGCTGTTGGGAGATATTCCCCATGGTTCTCTACTGTCTACATTTCTTGTAAGCAGAGGAACTAGCTAGTTCTTTTCTTTCAGAATATCTTTTCAAGAGTGTCTCTACAGAGAACAGTCTTGTAAGATAGAGCTATAGCCTTCTTCTGGAGCAGAGAGCAATTTGTTCACTATACATTATGTTAAAGATTATGTATCCGGGGTGCCTGGGTGACTCAGTCGGTTGAGTGTCCGACTTTGGCTCAAGTCATGATCTTGTGGTTTGTGGGTTTGAGCCCCGCATCAGGCTCTGTGCTGACTGCTCAGAGCCTGGAGCCTGCTTCAGATTCTGTCTCTGTCTCTGTCTCTCTCTTTCTCTCAAAAATAAATAAACATTAAAAAAAAAAAGACTCTGTATCTATCTGGGATAAATATGGGAAAAACTTATTTCCCATTATAGAATATCCAGGTTCCCTAACCTTAGTGATCTCCTCTAATATAACCACTGCTTACACAGTTGTCACTTGGCCCTCTTTATATCACTCTGTGGAAATTGGAGCTCAGGAAACTGCCTAAGTTGTTAGTTTTCATGTTAGATCCTTCACAGTTCTCAACAAACACTACTGGAAATATGGCCTTCTGTACTGCTATACCAACGGACCAATTTTTGGCCAATGTTGAAAGTCTGGCATGCAGTGGTAGCTTCTGTATCAGAAACAGAGTCCTTTATTGTGTGTATGGTTTTGATGGTGGATGCACTGTTTTGTCTGGTATGATGATGCTTTCTTGTAGTAATGGTGGTGATCTGGCTGGGGCAGGCTTGATTAGTGTCTTCATTCTGGTTAATCTCATTAGAGAACAATCTAGACGAGAGTGTCTGTTAATCTGATCAGTAGCCATAATTTCCCCCCATACTTTGTAGCCCTAGGGGTAGGTGTCTTTAATGTGCCAATCTGTGATCTTCCAGGGGAAGACCATACTGCTGGGCCATTGGCAATTATCTGTGATTTAGTAAAAACGTAGTGTGGTTCATCAAGGGGAGTTTGGGTTGGGGCTACAAGGACTGCCTTGAGTTATGCCCACTGAGCACAGTGACTAAGCAGCAGTAGCATAAGAAACATCATCAGATATCTGTTTACCAATGTATCAGTGAAGCAGGTTGAGGCATTTACAGGAGGCTCTGTGAATTGAGGGACCCATTTAAACAGCAGCTTTATTTTGGGTGGTAGGATTGGGGGGAAAGATACCCCCAAAGGGGTAGCTGCTACTTGTTCATACAAAACTGAGATATCACTAGAACCAGTCTAGCTAGCTCCTGAATGTACCATTTCTGTTTGACTAAAAATACCTAGCAGTCCCTTTTCACCTTAGTGCTTCACAGCTTCCTTTAGACAGCACGGGGAGAGTGTGGACCAAAGACCTGCAGTGCTCTGAACCACCCAAAAAATTTCCACAGAGCAGTTTCACGTAGTACAATTGGATGTGCAAGTCCATGATATCATATTATAAAACTAGATATAGATATGTCTACTAAAGCAAGGGAAACAAAAGCAAAAATAAACTATTGGGACTGTATCAAAATAGAAAGTTTTTGCACAGTAAGGAAACAATCAAGAAAACAAAAAGACAGCCTACTGAATATGAGAAGATTTTGCAGATGACGTATCCAATAAGGGGTTTGTATTCAAAATGTATAAAGAACATCTACAATTCAACACCTAAAAAAATAAATAAATAAAAGCAAACCATCTAATTAAAAAATAGGCAGGATAGGGGGTACCTGTGTGGTTCAGTCAGTTAAGCATTCAACGCTTGATTTTGGTTCAGGTCATGATCTTGCAGCTTGTGGGATTGAGCCCCACGTCCAGCTCTACGCTGACAGTGCAGGGCCTGCTTAGGATTCTCTCTCTCCCTCTCTTTCTGCCCCTCTCCTGCTTGTGCTCATGAGTGCTCTCTTTCTCTCTCTCTCAAAATGAATAAAGTTTTGTTTTTTAAAAAAATAAGCAGAATAGACATTTTTCCAAAGACATTTTTTTTCAAAGATATTTTTCCAAAGAAGTTACACAGATGGCCAAGAGACACATGAAAAGATACTCAACATCATTCATCATCAGGGAAATGCAAATCAAAACCACAATGAAATATCACATCACACCTGTTAGAATGACTAAAATCAAGACAAGAAACACATATTGGTGAGGAAGTGGAGAAAAAGAGTGTCTCATGTACTGTTGGTGGGAATGTAAATTGGTACAGCCAATGTGGAAAATAGTATGGAAGTTCCTCAAAAAATAGAAATACCAAAATACCAAATGATCCAATAATCTCACTATTGAGTATCCAGGAGAAATGAAAACATGAACTCAAAAAAATATATGCAGCCCTATGTTTCTTTTAGTATTATTTACAATAGCCAAGACATGGAAGCAACCTAAGTGCCCATCAACAGACTAATGGATAAAGAAAATGTGGTTTATACACATGCGTGCACGTTCACACACACACACACACACACACACACACACACACACACACGAAATGGAATATTACACAGCCATATAAAGGATGAGATTGTGCCATTTGAGACAACATGGATGGACTTAGAGGGTATTATGCTAATTGAAATAGGTTAGACTGAGAAAGACAAATACCATATGATTCCACTTATAAGTTGAAGCTAAAAAAAAGAATAAAACATAAAGCAGAATCAGAACTATAAATACAGAGAACAAACTGATGGTTGCCAGAGAGGAGGGGATGGGGGCTTGGGCAAATGAGTGATGGGGAGAGGGAGATACAGACCTCCAGTTATGGAATGAGTAAGTCACAGGAATAGAAGTATAAGGAATACAATCAATGATATGTAATAGTGATACAAGGAGACAGATAGAAGCTCTACTTGTGGTGAACATAGCATAATGTATAAATTTGTCATATCACTAAGTTGTATACTGGAAATTAATGTAATATTATGCTTCTGCTATACTCAACCCTAGGTATAATTTTGTGTAACATGACTGTGACCCTTCCACTAAATGGACTTGAGACTAAGAGCTATATCTTATTCATCTTTGTATCCCTGGTACGTAACTTGTGCTGGTACATAGTAGGCGCTTAATAAGCATTTTCAAGTTAAAATAATAAATATTGTAAATTTGGAAAATTTGGAAAATGGTAATTGATAAGGTATGTCTGTCAGATCAGGAGAGCTTGTATTAATGTGCTGTCTGCCTCGTTATTATCAATAGCTGTGTGTTGTGAGATTTGGCTTCAATATTCTAATGTAACAATTAGGAAAATGGATAAAGTAATGTCGATTTTTGTGTTCCACATGCAGTGATTATGTAGAAGACCACTTTTTTAACTTATTTCATGAATTATTACCTACTTAGGAAAGGAAAAAAAAAGTGGTTACAAAATAATAAGTACTATCTTTAAGCACCCTAATAGTTGCCACAAAAATCAGCATCCTTGTCAACAAGGTACAAAAACTTCGCCTTCCTAACACTAAATAAAATTAATCCATGTTACCATTGTTGTCTTTGTGGTGGCTTTTCCCAAAGCTCCATGAGACTTAATTGGCTAAATTTCCCTTCTGGGAATTTTATAGTCAATTCCCTAGAAATTTAACAGAAAGCAAAAGAAGCTAATGCTCATTAAGCAAGTAAAATAATATGGACATTGATTTAGGCACATCTTCTGATTTATCAAATTTAATAGTCATGAACATGCATTTTATAAAGGGGCATAAAGTGTAAGTACTGCCAAAGCCCACACAACCAGTGTTTCAGTTAATATTTAAACTTAGGCTTATCAGTCCTTAAGTTTCTGTTCTTTCCATTAGATCTCAGTTATTCAGTCATTATCAGTTGATGGAACCATGTGGTTAACATGGACGTCAATGTCAAACATACTATTGTATGGAGGATTATATATATGTTTTTAATTTATGTGCTGCCAACGAGAACTCTGGAGGACTACAGAGTGCTTTTTATGTATCCCTACCAGTGAAGAAAATTTTTAATTTTTCCTTTCTGTAGTTTGTATATGAAAGAAAATCACTACGCACTCATACGGAAAAGCAGTCAATTCTCATTTTCACCATTATGTTCCTTAAAGCCACCACAAACACTGAATCTGTGAATACCGAATCATTGCTCCTACAGGACATACAGGGTTAGGTTCCTGGTGAGGCTCTGGTCACAACATTTTCATCAACTGATCAGTACATAACTTTATGAGAGTTTATGTCTAAAAACACCTTAGTAAATATATATTGTTGATTAATTAACATTGAATACATGACTAACATCACTGCAGCTCATGCCTAAACAAAACTCATCTAATATATATTTTCTTTTGTAAGACACATCACAGCCTCTTGTGTTTAGAAACACTAAACAGCCTTCAGCACTACACTTGGGGACTGTTTTAAACAGTGTAATCTCCAACAAAAATCACAAATATGGTGCCACATAGACCGCTAAAAAGACGTTTGTCTACAGTTTGAGAGCTGAAACAGGAAGGCAAGGTGTCACCTTGTTTGACCTCAGCTAGAAATGTGCATGTCTATGAAGGACCACAAAAATGCTGTCAGTATTGACTTTGGAGTTACAAATAAATTTTAGCATATAAGTGAATTCACAAATATGGAATCTGTGAAAAATGAGGAATAACCATATATGTACTATACATATACATGTATATGTGCATACATAATTACTAAAATGATTTTTCAAAATACATGTTATTCTCTTCTTCAACATCATGTTTTTGAATGACACATTTATTCAACATATACACTGGGAATATACCTTGTTACAGGCATTGTGGTAGGCACTGTAGATATAATGGTGAACAAAACAGATAAAGTTCCTACCTTCATTGAAGTGACAGTATATATTTTTTTAAAGCGAATAATATTCCAGGTGATGATCACTGCCAAAAAGAATAATAAGGCAGGGGAAAATAATTGAGACTGATGTTGAAAGAACTATTTCATACAAAGTGGTCCAGGAAGGCCTGATATGGTGGCCATATAGGAGAGACCTGAAGTGAATGAGGGAGCAAGCCTTGTGGATATGAGGGAAGAACATTCTAGAGAGAGGAACTGCACGTGTGGAAGACTAGGAGAGTTACAAATGTAACCTGTCTGAGAAGAGCTGAGAGTGTTTTTGAAACAGTGAGCCAGGACTTTGGGAGGTGGGGTCATAAAATCAACAGGGGACTCTTCTAGAGTCATGTAAGGAAGGACTTGGAGCCTAGCCATACCAAAACCTCCTTAATAAAACATTTATAGTTTTTAAAAACATGTTCTTTCCCTCTAAAGAAATAAATTGCCCTGTAAGTGATATAAACATCTTGCTATTAGCAACTCATTTAAGTACTTGATCCCATTTCAAAGTACCCTCTGGGTCCACCCACAGGAGAACTGCCCTGAACTTCCCTGCTCCTGTCTCCCTCTCAATCTGGAACAAAGACATGTAGTTTCTTCTTAAAGTTTGGTTTGATTTTTCCTGGGGACGTGAAAGTAGAGTTTTCAACTACTTGTTTCCGATAATTTTTCTCCTCCCCAGTTTTATTGAGAAATAAGTGACATGCTTCACTGGATAAGATGGGCAGCATGACGGTTTGATTTACATTGTAACGTGATTGCCACAGCAGGTTCAGCTAACATCCTTCTTCTCACATAGATATAATAAAAAGAAAAGAAAAAAGGAAAAAAAACCCAACATTCTCCTTGTGGTAAGAACTCATGGGCTTTCCTCTCTTAACAACTTTCTCCATAACCATTTGGCAGTGTTAGCTATAGTCACCATGTTGCACATTATATCCCTAGGAGTTCCAAAGTTTCAGGTCTTATATTTATGTCTTTAATACAGTTTGTTAAATTTCTGTAAGTGGTAAAGATATGAGTCAAGTGTCACTATTTTACGTATGAATATCCTGTTATCCAAGATTTATGGAAAAGACTGTGTTTTTCTCCATTGAATATTCTTGAATCCTTTGTCAGGTATTAGTTGATCGTATACTCTTGGATTTATTTCTGGGCTCTTGATTCTCTTCTCTTGGTCTATTTGTGTTTATGCCAGTACCATACTGTTTCAATGACTGGAGCTGTATAGTATTGCTTAAAATCAGGAAGTGGAATGCCTCTTGCTTTGTACTTTCTGAGGATTTCTTTGGAAGCCATTTGGGGTGTTTTGTAGCTCCATGAAAGTTTTAGAAGTGTTTGTCTACTACTGTAAAAATACATTATAATTTTTTTAAGTTTATATTTTGAAAGAGATAGTGCATGTGTGCATCCAAGCAGAAGAGGGGCAGAGGCAGGCGGGGTGGGGGGGGGGGAGAGAGAGAGAGAGAGAGAGAGAGAGAGAGAGAGAGAGAGAGAGAGAGAAACACCCCAAGCAGGATCTGTGCTATTAACACAGAGCCTGACATGGGGCTTGAACTCACAAACCATGAAATCATGATGTGAGCTGAAATTAAGAGTCAAATGCCTAACCAGTTGAGCCACCCAAGTGCCTCAAAAACACATTGTAATCTTGATAGGGATTGCATTGAATCCAAAGATAGCTTTTGGTAGTATTGCCATTTTAACAATATTAATTCTTTCAATCCGTGATCATTGGATACCTTTCCATGTATATATGTCTTCTTTGATTCTTTTCAATCAGTGTCTTAGTTTATAGAGATCTTTTGTTTCCTTTCCCAAACTTATCCCTAAGTACTTTATTGTTCTTGATGCTGTTATTTCTTATTCAGAAAATTTGTTGTTAGTATATAAAAATGCTACTGAGTTTTCTATGTTAATTTTGTATTGTGCAACTTTACTGAATTCATTGATTAGGTCTAACAGTTTTTTGGTTGAATTTTTAGGATTTTCTACATGTAAAATCATATAATCTGCAAATAGATACAATTTTAATTTTTCCCCAGTTCTGATCACTTTTCTTTTTCTTGCCTGATTGCTTTAGCCAGGACTTCTAGTACCATTCTGAATAGGAGTGGGAAGAGTGGGAATCTTTGTCTTGTTCCTGATCTTAGAGGAAAAGATTTCAGCCTTTACCATTGAGAATAATATTAGTTGTGGGCTTGTCATATGTGGCACTTATTATATTGAGATATGTTCCTTCTATGCCTAATTTGTTAAGAGTTTTTATCATGAATGCATGTTGAATTTTGTCAAATGCTTTTTGTCTTTATTGATATGATCATATGATTCTTTTCTTTTATTCTATTAATATTATGTATCACATTGATTTATTTCCATATTTTGAACCATTCTTGCATGCCAGGGATAATAAATCCCATTTGATCATGGTGTATGATCCTTTTAATGTGCTGCTGAATTTGGTTGGCTAGTAATTTATTGAGAAGTTTTACATCTATGTTTTTAAGGGATATTAGCCTATAGTTTTCTTTTCTAGTAGTGTCCTTTTCTAGTTTTGGTGTCAGAGTAATGCTGGCCTTGTAAAATGAGTTGGGAGTGTTCCCTTCTCTTTAGTTTTTTGGAAGAATTTGAGAAGGATTGGTGTTGGTTCTTCAAATGTTTGGTAAAATTCACCAGTGAAGCCATCTGGTCCTGGGCTTTTCTTCAGTGATAGAATTTTTTTTTTTTTTATTACAGATTTCTTCTTCTTTCTAGTAGTTGATCTGTTTAGATTTTCTTTTTCATCCTCTTCATTATTTGTATGTTTCTGAGAATTTTTCCATTTCTTCCAGGTTTGTCCAGTTTGTTGGTGTATAGTTGTTCCTAGTTGCCTCTTGTGATCCTTTGGATTTCTGTGGTATTAGTTGTAATGTCTCCTTTTTCATTTCTAACTTTGTTGATTTGTGTCTTCTCTCTTTTTTCCCTGGTTAGTCTAGCTAATGGTTTGTCAATTTTGTTTATCTTTTCAGAGAACCAATTCTTACTTTTGTGAATTTTTTCAGTTGTTTTTCTGTTCTCAATTTCACTTATTCTCTAATCTTTACCATTTCCTTTCTTTTGCTAACTTTCGGCTTAGTTCTTTTTCTAGTTACTTAAGGTGTATTCTAGTCTACTTTTGAAACTCTCTATTGAATTACTCAGTTCAGTTATTATATTTTTTACTTCTAGGATTTCTGGGGTTTTTGATGGTTGCTATTACCTTGCCAGACTTCTCATTTTGTTCATGTATTGTTTTCCTAATTTCACTCAGTTGTCTGTCCTTTTTCTTGTAGTTCATAAAACTGCTTTAAAAACATTATTCTGAATTCTTTGACAGGTCATAGATCTTTATTTCTTTGGGGTCACTCATTGGAGCTTTATTAGTTTCCTTTGGTGGTTCACATTTGCCTAATTTTTGGTGATCCTTGATTCCTTAGGTCGATATGTATACATTTGACTAATAGGGCTTCTCTTCCAGATTTCACAGGTTTGCCTTGGCAAAGAGTTCTACACCAGTCAGCTGAGTTTTAGTTTCTGTGAATGTCTGCTGGTATTATTCTTGGTAATTTGGGACTGCTATTATGATCTATTTGGGGGTGAGGCAACTGTCCCAAGGTCTGAGGATGTGGATGGGAATGTTGTGCCACTGGCTGAGAATAGTTAGAGAAGATGACTGGCTTGGTTCCCAAGAGAGGCTGTAGGGTGGGCTTTGTGGTTGTCTGGGTTCTCTGGTCAGGCTTACTAGATGGTTGAGACTAGGTACTATATTCAGTAATAAATGGGATTATGAATGTGCTCTCCTGCCCCAGCAGAGTAGCAGGATGGAATGCAGGGACTATATACCTTGTTTTCTGGGACCTGAATCAGACCAGAGTATGCACTATATTCCTTGGTCAGGTGAGGCCACTGATTTTGCCCTGCAAATAGGAGAAGCCATGGTCTGTGTTCTCTGTTTAGGTGTCACGGTACATAGGCCTGTTGAATGGGCTATGCAACTTTCCATCTACTCTGATTAGGTTCTTTATTTGGACAGGCCGAAGGCTTTCTGCAGTGGTGAGTGGAGCTACGAATTAGATTATGTGCTGAGGTGCAGAAGGAGAAGTAACTCTAAAACTGGTAAAACTCTTTTTTGTCTTAAGTCCATCCACACCCCAGTTTCCTGACTGAACAGGGCCACTGGCTTTGTTCTTTGAACTGTCAACTCTGCCCACCCACCTCTCAGCTTGAGTACTGCTGGGCTGCACAGCTTCCAGAAGTTGTCTCCAGACCTTCCGGTCAGATGGGACTGGGGACACTTTCTAAAGCAGAAGGGGCTTTTTCTCAGATCCTCAGGATGGGGAGGGGCCTCTCCAGGGTATTCTCAGTTTCCCAAACAAACTCTTCTGTTGGGAGGGGCCAGGAGCTACCCTCAAGCTTTGCTCCAGGGACAGTCAGCTCTGGCCACTCTCCTCTTGGCTCCAGTGTTGCTGAGCTGTACTGCTTCCAGGGGTTGTTACCAGCACTTCTGGTCAAACGGGGCCAGAAGATACTCTGTACAGAGGATATGTTATGATCAAGTTCTTTGTGTGAGCATGGGCAAACTGGGCTCTAAGGCCGGCCAAACTCCTTGTTTGAGGAACCAAATCACATGGACCGGCACCCCATTGAATTCCCTGGTCAGTACACCCCGCACTTGGTTTTGCAGATGAATAGAACTGCTCCTTGGGACTGCTACTTTTGCACCACAAGTATGAACTCAGTCCGCCAAGATCTGTGTGCTGGTTGTTGCAAGCCCCTGTCTACAAATGTCATAATCAGATGCCCAGTGGATGAGCCCTGCAGATTTCCCTGTTGTCCTAGTGGTGTGAGATCAGAGTAGGGGCTCCTGCAAAGTGACCCACGATGCTGGTGAAAGCTGGGTGTCTCCTCCTGGATTCTCTTTTCCCACGGGTGAAAGCACAGGTTCATGGGAAATCTCTCTGCATGGTGCTGAGCTAGCCTGCGGGAAGGCAATGCAGTCAGCATGTAGCTCCTTCTGTTACCCCCTAATGCAGTTTGCACTGGTCTGTGGTGGCAGTGGTGTGTTAAGCCTCATGTCTGTACTCCAGGATTCTCTCAGTAGTGCCTTGTTCTTGAACAGTTGTTAGTTGTTCTTGCGGGGGTGGGGGCAGTAAAGTCAGGAACAACCTATGTCACTATCTTGGTGACATCCTCGAATGATCTCTAAATTAAAATTAGAATTGTTTTGTCTACCTAGTCCTTTATCTTCTCCCACCATTCTGGTTGCTATGAAATTTCTCCTCCTGTCTTCCCAATTCTTGAAGTTATCCCAATATATTATGTGTTAAGAGACAGTTATTAGAGTCACAGAACATCTAATCTTGACTTGAAGGTAGGTGTTTTTTAATATAAGCAATAGATTGAAACCAACAACTTAGAAATACGTTATTGCAGTGAATGGACTTGAGAAAGTAGGTATGACAAATGACACAGAGACAGTCAAAAATTATAGGATAATGTTTAACCCATATAGTGCTTTTTTCCTGATGAATTCTCAGTAAATATTTATAAATAAATGAATGAAAGAAGTGAATGAATTTTATAAACCAGCAGAATGGGTAGATTTGGCTCTTTGTGGGCTCTACTAAGATATGTACAGAATTCACTCACTTCTGTCTCCACATTACCACCCTATTCCAAGCTACCATCATCTCCTGTTTTTATTTTTGCCATTGACTTTCAGCCTGTTTAACTCCATTCTTGATCCCTTACAGTGTGTTTTCCACACAGCAGTTGAAAATATATCATTAAGGGATGCCTGGGTGGTTTAGTCGGTTGAGTATCTGACTCTTGATTTTGGCTCAGGTCATGATCTCACGGTTTGTGGGACCAAGCCCTGCATTGGGCTCTGCACTGACAGAGTGGACCCTGTTTGGGATTTTCTCTACCTCTATCTCTGCCCCTCCCCTGCTCATGTTCTTTCTGTCCTTCTCAAAATAAATAAGTAAACTTTTTAAAAAAAAGTATTGTTAAAACCTATATCAAATCATGTCCCTTTATTATTCAAAATCCTTCATTTCCCCCTCCCCTGTCCCAGTCTCTGCTACCATCTCCTTAAAAGTAAAATTTTAAAACCTTAAGACCTCTATAAGACCATATATAAGATTATCTCCTGTCTTACTACCCCTTCTCCTCTCACGCTGTTCTGGCCCCATTAGCCTTCTTGCTATTTCTGAAGCCCACGAGGCATGCTACCTTTGCAGTATCTGTTCCCTCTGCCAGGGTTGCTCTTCCTCCACATACCCATATGGCTAACCCCATCACCTCTTTCAAGTCTTTGTTTAAATGTCACTTTCTCACTGAGGCCTTCCCTGACAATCCTATTTAAATTTGCAATTCTCCTGCCACATCAACTAACCACCTTCATCCTTCTCTAATTTCTCCCATAACATTTATCTCCTTTTAACATTCTAGAAAATTTACTATTTTTTTGAAAGTTTATTTATTTGTTTTGAGAGAGAGAGAGAGAGTGTGTGTGTGCACAAGCTGGGGAGGGGCAGAGAAGGAGAGGGAGAGAGAGAGAATCCGAAGCAAGTTCTGTGCTGTCAGTGCAGAGACTAGTGTGAGGCTTGAACCCACGAACTCTGAGATCATGACCCGAACCAAAATCAAGAGTCAGATGCTCAACCGACTGAGCCACCCAGGCGCCTCTAAATTTACTATTTTTAAAAAATTTAACAACTCTCTTTACCCGCCACAATATAAGCTGTTTGGAGGTGGGGAAGAAGCCTTACTCAGGATTTGCTTTTTTCTCCCTGTCTTGAGATGCTTTCCCTAGATCTAGACCCATTTGAATCTTACCCATGATTCAAGTTCCATTTCAAGTGTTTAGGTGAAGAATTCCTGACAGTTTTCTACCTACACCATATTTTCAACTTAGCACAGTTACTGTCTTTGTATTACCAAAATATATGCTCATTTTAATAGGAAAGTCAATGAAGACAAACCTGGGAATTCATTATTTTGGCTCCTGGCAGCTAGTTTATTTGGATTGATACTGAATTCATGGAGTATTGTCATAATGATGACTCTAATTTGTACATCTGGAATTGTGTTTTATAATTCTTCATGTGCTAACTTATTGCACTGCAGAGCCTAAAATTGGAATCTTTAGCATTCATGTAGACATCCCTAAGAAATCTGCTTTTTTCTGTCACTGATGAAGATTTCAAATTTGGAGTCACCTTGGAACTCAAGACAAAAGCATCCTGTTTCTTCCTGTTCCTTAGAAGAGTCAGTTGGGATCTCCAGAAGATTGTTACACGTCTTGGGCAGTTTGAGTCCAAGCTTGTGTCTGACCTGCATCATGACATCCTGGTCTCATAATAAATACTTTTCTGCGTCAGTGTTTTTTGTGTGGCTCATTCAGTTAAACATCTGACTCCTGATTTCAGCTCAGGTTGTGATCTCATGGTTTGTGAGATAGAGCCTCAAGTTGGGCTGCACGCTGATAGTAAGGAGCCTATTTCGGATTCTCTCTCTCCTTCACTCTCTGCCCCTTCCCTGCTTTTGCTGTCTCTCAAACATTTTTTAAAAAGTTATGTCACTTTTGATTTGTTTGCTGTGTACTACTTGCACTGGATTGCGCATCATTTCCTGGATACATCATGCCATTTCATGAATTTGCATTTATTTTTGATGCCCAGAGGAGCCTGCCTCTTAACTCCACCCTCTCTTTATTACTTCAGACTTCAAAATACTGCTTAAAAGTAACCTCTTCTTTGAAGTCTTCTCTGATTGCAGCCAAGAAGAATTAATCCTATCAACTCTGTATTCTTGTGTCACGCTGTATCTGCTGCCACTACTGTAGGACTACTCATTAGTGAAGTTTCTTTATTCTGTGTGGGTTTTTTTTTTTGTATTTTCTCTGCTCCCATTTGTGACTTCTTTATTTATTCTTATATACCTGGTGCCACATTCAGTATGATTCCCAGGGTCCTAAAAGATTTAGCGGCCTAAAACTTTCTAGTTTCTATTTTTTTAATGCTTATTTTTGAGAGACAGTGAGAGACGGACAGACAGAGAGAGACAGAGTGTGAGTGGGGGGAGGGGCAGAGAGAGGGAGCAGGCTCCAGGTTCTGAGCTGTCAGCACAGAGCCAGTCGTGGGGCCCGAACTTACACCTGTGAGATCATGACCTCAGCCAAAGTCAGATGCTTAACTGACTAAGCTACCCAGGTACCCTTAAAACTTTCTACTTATTTGATCATTTCCTCTTGTGTAGCAAGAAGGATTTATATATTTTCAAACTATTTGAGGAGTCATTCTGAATTGCTCTCTAGTACTCAACTTACCTCTTCTACAGTCTGTCTTGGTAGCTGCGTGTACCTTTCAGCCCTGTTATCAAGTTACTTTGAACGATCTTCTCAGACTCACACAAAATATAGGGTAACTCTCTGCACAGCGGCCACAGCCTTTCTAGCTCTACCCTGAGAAAGCAGACATTTCTAGCTTTTGGCAAACTTGGGGCCTCGGAGAAGCAGAAGGGCCAGAGAAGAAAGACGGAAGGGCGAGCCCAGCCTTCACCAGATCTAAAGATCACTTTCAAAGGCTGCTGTGCTTTTAAGGCTACATTTATTATTATTTTTATTTATTTTTTTGGTCAACATTTATTTTATTAAATATAAGATCTAAAATTCTAAGGTGAATAATTTGCTTTGATCTATATCACCACTGTTTGAATGTCTCCAGACAAGGAAAGACTATTTGTTCTACATTTATGTGACAAAGGGGATATGTGGATGGCCTCTCTCTCCTCCCACATCAATCAGTCAATCAGTCAATCAAAATAAAAGAGGGTAGGTATCATAGAGCCTTGCTTGTGGTACAACCCTGAATATCTAGCAACTTTTAAATAAAGTTTACTCAGGGCAGCTGGGTGGCTCAGTCAGTTTAGCATCCCACTCTTGATTTCGGCTCAGGTCATGATCTCACAATTTGTGGAATTAAGTCCCCAGTTGGGCTCTGTGCTAATAATGTGGAGCCTGCTTGGGATTCTCTCTCTCTCTCTCTCTCTCTCTCTCTCTCCGTCCCTCCCTCCCTCCCTCCTGCTCCCTGCTCCTCCTCTGCTCATGCATGCATGCTCACAGTTGATCTCTCTCTCAAAATAAATAAACATTAAAAGAAATAAATAAAAAAATAAAAATAGCTTTCATTCTGCTTCACCAGGAATTCTGCAACAAATTGATCCTTGGAATAGTATCTCCTAATTCCTGAGCATTATTGCCCACCTCCTTTTTTAGCAAACTTGTATGTACAAGGCACAGTAGATAATAGAGAAATGTATAAAAGATAATTTTGACATCTCAAGATGTTTTTGCAAGCTGATAGGGTCACAATAATATGTATACAAAACAAATTAAAATTTAGTGAGCATTCATTCCAGGTGCTTTTTTGTTTACATTATTTCATTTTAAATTTCTCAAAAAATTTTCAAAATAAGTACTCTGTCCACAATTTGCACATAAGAAAACTAAGACTGACGTTAAGTAATTTCTCCACAGCTAGTAAGTGGAGAAAGCCAGACTTAGTCTGTAGGCTTTTCTATATTAAAAGTCCATACAATTTTACTACTCTAAGTTGATGATTTTATTATTAATTAAAAATAAATGCCATAAGAATTTCAGAGAATTACTGTCTACAAAATTTTATTTAAAAAAAATTATACTTTGCCTGTGCATGCAATGTTAAACCTTAAAACCCTATTAGGTATGTATTATTACTTTCAATTAGGCAAATAAGAAATCTGAAGCAAAGAGAGGTTAAGGACAATGTCAAAAATCTATGAATTTTTTGTGGTAGAACATATATTTGAAACCAAATCTTCCAAGGCTAGAGTCAGTATTGTAAGGAATGTGGTTACTTTGTCTTTTGCAAACCTAGTATTCACATTGGTCAGTAACAAATGGTAATGGGTAGGATTTATTGTAAATTAATTATTTGTGTTGTGTTATGTATCACGTACGGATTTGATTGTGTGATCATACAAAATTAATTTGTTGTATGACATACATGTGCATTTGTGTCTGAGGAAGATTTAGATTATGTGTGGCTGTTCCTCATATGTTATTTTCTATTTAAACAAAATTATATTTTATTCTCAGAGATATCATCACTACGTATGTAGTGGAAGGCATGGGTTCTTTGGCAGATTTATACCTAATTCATTAATATCTTTAGTTTGTTGCATATTTTACATTCAATTAAAATTAACTTCTCGTATATTAGTTCATGTAGAGTATTTATTTCTATATATCAAGGCACGTCTGGGTATGTGATTTTTTGGCACGTTTT
This sequence comes from Panthera leo, assembly GCF_018350215.1. Taxonomy (NCBI): domain Eukaryota; kingdom Metazoa; phylum Chordata; class Mammalia; order Carnivora; family Felidae; genus Panthera; species Panthera leo. The sequence goes on from NC_056680.1 coordinate 131,464,992, forward strand.
CACCATCTATGAGTGTACTCCCTAGTGAATGTAAACACATCAGAGCCTCTCTTCATGCAATTACAATCCATTATCTATTTTAATTTTGCAACAAATATTTTCAAAATGGAATGGTTCCTATTACGGGAGGTTAAACTATAATTTGAGTTTATCTGCTTCAAACTAAAATCAGCACAGCAGTACACCGCCTTTGTGATACTATTAAACACTGTGAAATCTTCTTTCCCATTGGTTTTCTGCCAGAGAAATCCATTCTTTTTACAAGTATAAAAGAAATGAATTTTACATCTATTATTTAAGTATAAAAGAGAGAGGGAGGATGCATAATAGATTTATATATGACACATGTGTATCCAGTGAAAGAATGGGTTGCGGAAAGGTCTTCTCCTCACTAGGAAAAGGTAATCATTCTAAGCAAGAGTTATAATGATTTGTCCCTCCCCCATCAAAGCTGTAACATTGCACAAAAGGGAACACCTCCCAATTTTCCAGTTTACCCAATTACTCATTTTTAGAAGCAATATTATTTTCCTACCAGTTGGCCATTCAAAAAGAATTGCATTTCAGTATTCTTGTAAGTCAGTTTTACTTAAACAGTATGAAATACCATCAAAGAACTCATAATTTTCCTTCTAGGAGCAAGTGCAATATAAAAACTCTGATGCTATTGTTATTTTTACAGTTTATCTTTATTTAGCATTTTACTCTCCCCAGTGGCTTCCTAGCTATTACAACTAGGAAACAGACTAAGAAGTTCTCACTTTTCTAGATTAACACTAGATGTTATATGTTAGATCTGGAGTCATTCTTCAAGGTGTCGAACTCTATAATTGAAAAATCTGTCAATCCTGATGCCTATCAGTATTTTGGAACTGAGGGGTTTTGTTTTGTTTTGTTTTTCTGTGTCACCCTATGTTTGATTTTCAAGGCAAGAGATTGTGATTTTGGCCTCATCACAATCTTGATACACAGAATATGTTGTGGGAATTCTTTGTCACTAGAACCTTCCCTTTTTAAAATTCAGCACCTTAAATCCCTCTTATTCTCTCACTGCGACTCCTTGTTTTCACTTGTCCTTATTATTCCTTTGAAAGGTGCTTTTGTTCACTTCTTTGACCGTATCCCAGTCTATCTTCATGTTCAGATACCATGTTTAGCACTCTTTGAATGAGCCAATGCTCACTGTTTGTTTGTATTTTCTGCATACTTCAAGGTTTCTTACTTTTTATTTTTTTTCAGGGAAATTTGGAAATGTATTTCATCAGGCCTCCCTCCTCCATACTTCTTATTAGATTATTTTTTGCTCATACTGTTGAGTCTTTATTCTCCTTATCTGCCAGGCAGTTTCCCATCCCTTGCTTTGTCTCTAGTTGCAAATGAGATCTGCCTGCTTTCCAACATCACCTTGTCCCAATAAACTGGAAGATAGGAAAGCAGTTCCTCTTGGCCACCATTGTCTATGAGTGGGGTTTAATAACGAATCCTCATTACAGAAATGATACTATATACTCATCACTTTATCTTTATGTCATATCAACACATTTGTTTAGGAAAATTTTAATATTTATTGTTTTTTAATTTTCTCTTTGCTATTTATCTCTGCTAGTAATCATTTTATCATAGATTATAATATTTTCATTGATAAGGGATTTATGTGTTTTTTACTTTATGTTTTCAGGTTTTCAACATTGTGTAGAGATAAATTTAGTTAATACTTTAAAATTTTTGATTTTGACACTTCTAACAACAGTCTATAAGTGTTCCCAACTTAATGTAAAGTTGTTCCCCATATTAAGGTAGAATCTGAACACTGGACAACAGAGAAGTTAGATAATTTCTGAATGTTCTTGCTTCTCATACCATTTACCCAAGCTCTTCAGAATTTAAGTGTATAAAATTACTAGTGTATGAAATTGCAGATAAGCCCCCATTTTTGTGTCACTGTAGTCTCTGAAATCTTTTCCTTCAAACTGAATTAAACATTTTTGCTCTCAAGAAAATACAAACTGTATGCAAAAATGACACTTTTGTACTGGGTCACATGGCAAGTTTCAAAATATAGTAGGAACTATGAAATTAAAACATCAGTAATCAAGATGGGTAATGAAAGAATACTGGATTTTTTAAAGCAATCATCTCAAAATACTCACATGTCTATAAACATTATATCTCCCTTAAAGAGTTAAGTTAAACGTAACTGAAACTCTTAAAAGAGTTATAGGAGTCTGTATATTTCATCATTCAGAATAATTTTATTCAATTTAAAAGCATGATAGTAAAGGGTAGAATCAAAGTAAGGGAAAATATATGGGGTAAATAATAAAGCTGGGATAGGAAATAGCTCACAAAAATAAATTCTCTGTAGGCCTTGCAGTTGCTAGGTTTGACTATAAGTCTGCCTTTGAGCTATTTAGCAGGTAAATTAATGAAGGTAGCATACTTCTACTATAAGATGAGTAGCATTTATGAAAAGTTTTAAAAAACATACACAATTTCTGGGGGCGCCTGGGTGGCGCAGTCGGTTAAGCGTCCGACTTCAGCCAGGTCACGATCTCGCGGTCCGTGAGTTCGAGCCCCGCGTCAGGCTCTGGGCTGATGGCTCAGAGCCTGGAGCCTGTTTCCGATTCTGTGTCTCCCTCTCTCTCTGCCCCTCCCCCGTTCATGCTCTGTCTCTCTCTGTCCCAAAAATAAATAAAAAACGTTGAAAAAAAATTAAAAAAAAAAAAAAACATACACAATTTCTGGAATAAATCCTAGTTTCTCCAGGTACTTATACCTGCAGAGATTTTTTCCTGGTCCTCATGAAGACACGCTGTGTAATAGTGGATGAGTAGTAACCCCATATCAGACACAATAAAACTATTCTTATAATATCTGTCAGCATATGTCAAATAGATAATTCCAATGTGAAGTTGGAGAAAAGCAACTTGAAGAGGTGCTAAAGCATGACATTAGTAGTTAGAATTCATTCATTCATGGTCTGGTCAGATTGAGATGTAAAGTTTAGACAATCTGGTCTGAGTAACGCATGCGCTGTATGTCATTCAGGCAATCCTCCATAAATATTATTTCTTTCAACTAGAATTTTGATAAGGATTAGATAGCAAAGAGTACAGACCTTGTACTCTTTGGCAAGAATGTGCAGTTCAGAAATCATACATGGCTTAGACGGATTAGCTACAGAGAATGTAAAGCTGAGGTTTCTATAAAATAAGGTACCAAAATCAGACTGCTGTCTGAATAGATGACTCCCATTTCCACCTAGTCATGGGAATTGGTTTAGAAAGGATGAATGGGAAGAGCAAAAACCTTTTGCAAAAACAATTTTTAATTCACTCCAAAGGAGATGATTAGGAATTTAAGGCCTCGAAGTTTATCTCTATTGTATAATCTGTGGCTTCTGATATAATGTCTGGTACTTATTTGGGGGCTCAGGGACCAAGTTCTCATTGCATGGTATCTGTGAATCCGAACAGCTGTTCTCTGGTGTCTTTTAGTAAACAATAAAGCCAGAGTAAAGACTGGCACACTATGGCATCTTTCATACAGTATTTTTCCAGATAAAGATAGACTACACATTTTTTCTGATCCTGGCTATGTTAATCATTTTTCTCATGAATATACTCAAAGCCGTTGTTTGCTATCACCTATCATAGCCACAAATAAAAGATGAAAAAGATTTCAACAATGTTTACTTTTAAGCAGGTTAGCCCCCACCGAACAGCTTAGAACACGTGTCTTTAATGGATCAGTAAAAGTTAGGGATAATATGGTTAGCAGATTTACCTACCCTGGATAGAGAGTCTTTCAGATAGTCTGTAATGCTCTCCTTTCTCAGAGGCTTCACATAGGCATAGATTACTCTTTCCTGTCCCTCACACCTGCTTTGTTAATGCCATTTCATTCTTTGGGTCAGAGTTCAGAGATTCACTTCCTCTGTAGAGCCCTCTGACATCACAGGCTTGATTAAGTCTTCCTGGTACATGTTCTCATTGCATGGGCTTTTTCCTTTCACATCAGTGATCATAGTTTGCAGTGATATATTTGTGTGATTATTAATTTTGTCTACATACCTCATGAAGGTACTGTGTCCAGTACCTTTTTCTTCTGGTACTTAGCAGTAGCTGACACACAGTTATTCAGATATTTGCTGAATGAATACATGAATGAATGAACAAATAAATGAAGTATCACTAAACTTCTCATCTGGTCCATAAAACTGTGATTTGTTAAACTTAGTCATCATTTAATAAGTGTTTTGATTCTTGGAGTTATTACATGTAAAAAGCAGTATTAAGTATTTCCTGATATTATATAAGTTTATATTTTATAACAGATAACTTTACTTTGTATTTTCTTTTCATCATATTCTGTTTTTAGTTTTGGACATCAAATAATAATAATTCTGTTACCTGGAGTTTAAAATTTAAGGTATTTGAACTAATTAGAACAGAACTATGAACTCAGAAGCAAGTAAGTGAACAAGCAAAGAAATACAAGAAGTTTCTAGTTCATGTCCTACATTTCATTATCTTTATAGTGGAATTGATGCTCTCTACCCCTCATCCCTTGTTTATCTGACTTCCTAGTCCACTGGCCATCAAATTCCATGCCAAAAGTGATAGCTTCATATCAAGGGAAATATTAAAATCCCTTGAAATAATGCACAGATTAACCATGTTATACTCTCTGGGTTCATCAAGTGAATGGTGAGTGGCCCTACATGTCAGTGGCCCTGTATAATTTTCATGTTAGAACATTGTACTGATCACCATAGTAGGAGGAGATCAGGTTTTTTGTGTGTATCTGTATACCTTGAGAGAGAAAGGAACGATACATCAGTAAAATATTGTGAAACCATGAGCTTCCATTTGATTTAAGCACTCCTACAAACAGGAACATTATATTTTTGGCCTATGTAAAAAGCTGGATTATATACTGATTAATGGTGTTTGCCTTTAGCTACTTGGAAAAATAAATAACTTGTGGCACTTTATGCCCCATGATAATGGATAAATGAAAACATTTAGTTGGATAATAGGAGTCAGTTCTCTGAGAAACATTTCATGAGCAGGGGCCTACCTCCTTCACTTTATATGAATATATAACAGCAATATATGTCCTCTTTCATTATTTGAGTCTAATATTTTTAATTGCTTCAGTTTTCTTTTAAGTTGTTATATTATGTACGGAAAACTTCTATTTCAGTTTCACTGATTTTGACAATTTTAATTCATTACAATGAATAGTTATTGTTACTTTTGATTCAGGTCTATAGGTCTTTTTCTCTGGTAGTATTTTAATAAATGTTATCCCAATGTCATGAGGTTTATGCCTTCATATTATTAATTTAAAAATAGGATTAGATTTAGACGTTAACCTGGGATGGCTATTTGTGAATCTCTTCCTTTGTTGAGCAATTTATATTCTACCATTAAAAAGTTTCATTCTGACTTAGGAGGCATATGTGAAACATGGCAAAGATAATGAAAGTTTATAACTGAAGGAAAAATATTATATGAATATACATATGTCTGTATGAATATATGTGCATGAAGTGTTGGCAAAATGGTTCTGGAAGGAAATATTTTTAACTCTGAAGAGATTTATATAAATCATAAACATAAAATAACTTACAGGAGGGCAAATTATTAAAGGTAATCCAAATTAGCTTTGAGGACAGCCACTAAAAATATTGGTTATTGTCAGCAAATATATGCTTTTTTAAAATGTTCATTTATTTTTGAGAGAGAGAATTTTGTGCGCGTGAGCAGGGAAGGGGCAGAGAGGGGACAAGAGAGAAGATCCCAAGCAGACTCCGTGCTGTCAGTGCAGAGTCAGCCCCGGGCTCGATCCCACAAACCTTGAGATCATGACCTGAGCAGAAATTAAGAGTAAGATGCTTAACCGACTGAGCCACCCACGTTCCCCAAGATATACTTTTTATAAAAAGAAGAAACAGGGGCGCCTGGGTGGCTCAGTCGGTTAAGCGTCAGACTTCAGCCCCGGTCACCATCTCGCGGTCCGTGAGTTCGAGCCCCGCATCGGGCCCTGGGCTGATGGCTCAGAGCCTGGAGCCTGCTTCCGATTCTGTCTCCCTCTCTCTCTGCCCCTCCCCAGTTCATGCTCTGTCTCTCTCTGTCTCAAAAATAAATAAACGTTAAAAAAAAATTTAAAAAAATAAAAAGAAACAATACATTTGACACAAATTTCTGTTGATATTCCCCCCCAAACACCAGATAAACAAAGATAGCTATGTAGGCAACATAAAGCATTGTTTCTAATAACAAAAACACAAATCTTTTTATTAACGGTAAATAATAATTGGGAGCCTTTTTTTTTTTAAAGAGTAATATTTCCCTTAAACATTACGTTGTCCAGGGGCGCCTGGGTGGCTCAGTCGGTTAGGCGTCCGACTTCAACTCAGGTCACGATCTCGAGGTCTGTGAGTTCCAGCTCCCCCGTCGGGCTCTGGGCTGATGGCTCAGAGCCTGGAACCTGCTTCCGATTCTGTCTCCCTCTCTCTCTGCCCCTCCCCCATTCATGCTCTGTCTCTCTCTGTCTCAAAAATAAATAAAAACGTTAAAAAATTTTTTTAAAAAAAACATTACATTGTCCAGTAAAAATACCCAAGGTTATATTTTAGAAAACAAAATTGTGTAGGTGTGTTCTTGTGCGTCTATATTGCTGGGGCATATGTGCCAATGCCATTTAAGTTTAAGAAGGAGGGGAAAATATAACTCAAGTTTTTAATGGTGGTTACCTCTGAGAGACAAAGGGGTAAAATTAGATGTATGGAGGCATTTCTGTATATATAATTATTTTTTTTAAATGAGAGCATGAAGAGGGTTTGGCTTTTTTTTGCATTTTTTTCTTTATTTTTGAGGTCTTTTTTGGTTTGGGTTTGGTTTTTTGTTTTTGGTTTTTGGGTTTGTTGTTGTTGTTGTTGTTATTGTTATTTTTTTGCATTTTTAAAGCACAGCCAAAAAAATCTCAGAATATAAGACTGGCATTATTTAAGCTTGATTGTGTCCTATAAAAAGCACACTATGAGAGTAGAATTTTTGTTTAAAAAGACAGGTATATAGTCTACCAGGAGGCTGAAGTAATAGGCTCCTTGAAATCATTGTCTTTGAAATTTTGACTTCTAATATCTCACTGGATAGAAATGGGCCTCAGAGTTAATTATGTCATTACTGAAGACAGAAGTTAACTAGCTCTCCATAGGTTTATCGGATAAAGATCAGTTTGGTGGAAATATTGGATATATTAAAGGCGAGTAATTCTGTTGTTAAAAAAATCTACTCTTTATATGACAGTTTATGTGAGTGGATATACGCTGAAAAAAGGAACTGGAGTAAGTTTTTAAGTTTTAAAATTACCTTCTAATTTTACAAATCCCTTTTACATATACCATATTTGCTCCTTGAAAGGTGGTATTTTAAACTTAGGAAATGTTTTGTTCCTCAATACAATCTCCTTATATACTTAACTTAGATATATGACATATGACTGCCAAGAATCTAACAAAAACTTACAAAGCTTTTCTACAATTTGTTGTTGAGTGAGACTTCTCTCTGCATTCTCTCTTCCTGTGAAGTCCTTGGGTGACTCTAAAGTCCATTGTGAAGTTTCCTTATTATTTCTTTATCAAATTGTCATCACTTGTAAATTAAATAATTGGAATGCAGATCTCAGCAGAACACAACTTTATGAAACACTTTATGATAAATAGGAAAAATAAATCTCTTAAGGATCAAAAATAGTTCACAAACTGTAAAAAATATGCATTTTAATTATAATTTAGCTTTATATTTATATATACTACCTGAACCAATGATAATATCCTATTATAATGTGTTTTTCAATTCCATTACTGGACATAAGTCTCAGGCTGAAGTGTTAGGAATAATGGTTAAAACAGGAAAAGACATTATAGTGATCAAATATAAAGAGGATCTTTCAGTAAGTATATATAACTGTGGAAGAATTAAAGAGTGTGTCAGCAATAATAGCTAAGATTAAGCACAAAAATGAAGCATGAAGATAAAGCTTGATGTATAAAAGTTAATATTCTTGGCTACTGTGTGGAGAAATGTGAATTGGTCATTGGATTGGCTGTGGAAGAAAATTTGTCACCTTGTACTCAGGCTAGGAAGTCTTTGTTCATTTTCTCCGAGGAATAACACTACTTTCTTACAAAATGTCAAATATTCTTAACTAGAATAAGTGCATCAAGTCCTTGCCTGACATTTTCAACAGCCACATATCATATGTGCAAACCAATGACAACTCTGTATTAACAGAAAGGCATACCCATCTGGTAAATTGCCAATTCTTTGATGATACTGGTGACGTTCACCCAGATTGTTTACTCTCTGTGCCTGTGTGTGTAGGCGTGGAAGTGTGTGGGTGGGTGGAAATGTTAGAGAAGAATTGCAAGTGATAGCGGTAGAAGCAGTTTGGTGAAGTGAATATGGACACATGAAATGTTTACTGTTATTTTAATAATTTAGTAGACAAAATATGTACTTTTCTCTCTAGAAGAGAAAAAAAAATTATTAGCCTATCTAAGGATTTTTTTTCTTCATCATGAAATGGGTTTATAGTTATGTACCAAAGTGCTGATTTGGGCAATTAGTAACAAATTATTATTTTGTTTTACTCTTAGAACTTACGTATTTGCTTACTTTTAATTTAATTTTTTTAAAGTTTTTTTTTTAACGTTTGTTTATTTTTGAGAGACAGAGAGAGACAGAACATGAGCATGGGAGAGGCACAGAGAGGAGGAGACACAGAATCTGAAGTAGGCTCCAGCCTCTGAGCTGTTAGCACAGAGCCTGGCACCGGGCTCGAACTCACAGATCATGACCTGAGCGGAAGTCGGACACTTAACTGACTGAGCCCCCCAGACGCCCCAAATTTTTTTTAAGTTTTTATCTGAATTCCAGATAGTTAACATACAGTGTAATACTCGCTTCAGGTGTACAAATGTAATGATTCAACACTTCCCGACAACAGCTGGTGCTCATCACAACAAGTGCACTAAATAGGTGATGAGAATTAATTAGTAACAAATTATTGCTACCTAGGGTTCTACCACAGTTTTTCAGTGGGGGATTGTTCTTAAAGGTGTTTAAAGATAAAGCTGTATAAAACAGAATTTATGTCTTGGGTCTTGATTTGTACTTTTTTATCTGTCAGTCTATCTATGGGGTGATTGGAAATTACTATTTCACATGTCAGCATCGCGTATTGTATTTGTCTTTCCTGAGTAACACATTTTTATTCTCTTTCTCCTAACTCCAAATACTGCTACTCTAGGAGAAAGAAAAGTTGAGACTCAACTATAAATATGTTAAGAATAATGGTGGATTAGGCGAAGCAGTTCGTTGCCTCACTCATGATGTTGTCAATGCTGTTGCCTAGAGTTTGGTTTGTAAGACATCAGTCAGGAGTGAGTGAGTTTTCGCAGATCGGCAATGCTAACTCTTCCACAGCTGAAAATGTAGAAGCATCCATGATAAATCTTATCCTAGAAGGAAAAACATGTTATGTTATTGCAAACTGTCAAAAGTCTTCTCTTACTTCTCTGAAAGATCTAATGAAAGATCAGGGTCAGTGCAGGTTGGAAGAACTGAAGCATTTATAGAAGATGCATTTCATACAGAAAAAAAAAAGGGTACTGCGGGTTCCCCTCTCCTACAAGGCAAAAGTTGGCACCCCAGTTCTGGAATAAAGAAATAGTCTCTTCCCAGAGGAAGAGTGATATTTCCAAATAGAAAATCTGCCAGTGAGCGCATGCCTCATGTTATTGGGGGAAAGGGTAATAGTAATAATAATAAAAGGTTTTAGGTTAATCTCCAAGCCCACCCTTCTAGAAAAGATTACTCATTTGAAGAGTTGTTCATCTATTGGTAGCTTCCATTTTAGTTAGAGAGGAATTTTTAGAACCAAAGGCTTAAATAAGTCATATTTACTTTTTCCTTTTCCTACTGCTAAAATTTTCCTTAATTTTTTTCAGTGACTATAGTTAAGTTCTCCTCAGGCTTCTGTGATTAGAGGTTATTTTCACCATTCACAAAACAAGCAACTACACTTAGGCTTGCATAGATAAAAGTTTCCTCAAGCTTTTTATTCCTTCTTTCTTTAATTCAGTTTTCTGTGAAATTTTAAGTATTGTGTTACAGTAATTTGCAAAGGGTATACAAAAGGATTGGATTCAGGGTAGTTATTTAAGACCTGTTTTGTTTTGTTTTTTTTTGGAGTTATCAATATTTTAAAATCTTGCAATGTAGTTTAGTTTTCTCACTTCTTGGTAAAAAATTTAAACTGAAATGCCTTGGATTATATGTATACTAGAGTAAAATGTGCTGCAGATCAACCACGAGTCATTAAAATTAATAAGCATTGATTCATTGCTCGTGTTCTAATGTTGGGTTAGCATTGTATATATTAGTGTTTGCATGACACCCACCTGTCCTTAAAATGTAATTCTATATTAGTATGGATTAAGTCTGGCAAGTAAGAGAGTAGCTCCCAAATTTACACCTCCCACTTAAAAAAAGAAAAAAGCAATTTTTAAAAACAGAAATGACAATAATGGTGTGAATTATAGGAAATAGAACGGGGTCATTTGTGGTGTAGATTTTCGTATTGGTTTTTAAATTTAATACAGTTCTCAGCTGATTTTGAAATTGAAATAAATAATCTAACTCCTGCCAAATCTAGCATTTTATTAGCTTGTGGTGCTTAGTTCTTCTTAAGTTAGTGGAAAAAATATCTATGTTCTTCAACTGAATTCAAAAAAAGCTAGGGAAACGGTTCTAATTTCAGACATGAGTTTTATTTGGGTTGTAGTAGATCTTTACATTCCACCTGAGTTTTTCCTTCCCCAGCAACTGATTTTTGTTCATTAAAGTAATGAGTTTACTGTGTTTATGAAGTGACACTTCTTTGTTTTCAAAGATTGAAATTGATTGTAAAGGAAGAAGGTTTGATGGGCTGGAATAAACAATAAGTAGATTTTTAATAAAGAATGTTTCTCTGTGTGTATACACAAATGCCAGTACCGACTTTATACATGTTTGTCTTTGAAGAATTAAAAGGTGTTCCCAATTTTTTACATAAAAGCATGAACACCGGATGTGGTTGCAAAATACTGAGTGACGAATTATATTGCCACTCTCTGCTTTCCTACAAACTCTTTTATCTGTGTAGTAGCTATATGCTCAGACTTTGAGAATATAAGAAGTGAAGTACCCTGAAAAGTATCACATGATGGCACTGTTTCCATTTCCACATCCAATATTATGAAATAAAGCTATAATAAACTGGTATTAAGAATGGGGTGTAATGCCAATGTATTTTGTATAATTTATGTAAAATAAAAATCTAACTACTAAGGGTATTAATATAAGTACAAAAAGTAGAGTCATAGATTTTTTTCATAAAGTATTTTGTAAAAGTTTGTGTTTTTATCCTGTCTCTAACTTAGGACACACACAAAAAAATAAATTTATCCAGAATGCTAGAGATTTCAATATGACAGAAAGCAGTTTCATTAAATATTTGAGTTGCTTTATGAATTATTTCTTATAAATAGCACAATGTATTTTGTATTTCAGTTTTATTTTGGAAGGATTAATGCTGTATGTCACACATGAGATTTAACTGTGGTAAACACGACCATTCGCAGAAAGACTTCTGAGGAATGCAAAGAAAGTGTGGAAATAAGGCTAACAAGAAGAAGGTACATAGATCAAAGGTTGAAGGGATCAAGAATAATTTTAGAGTCAACAAAATTCAAGTGTGGTCAATGTGAATATTTAAAGGGTTCATTAATCTGGAAGAATGTAGATGTTAAATGGTGTGTGACTTCAAATACCATATTTTATTATGGTAAACAGTCTCTCCTAAATAAAAAGCATGTGGAGAAGGGCATTGAGCAATTATTTCAAGTATGAAAGTACAATAATTTTCCATTCACAACAATCAAGAAAAAAGACGGATCAACACATGGTGCAATATACATTAAAGTGTAACTTATGTAGATGTGTATATTTAAAGATTAACCAAGCGTCAGAATTTCACCAAGTTGTATCCTTAATAATGAATTAACAAGAGCAGATATTGACCCGTCTTCCCAGTGGTATGATATATAAGTGTAAAGCTGGAATAAGCTGAAATAAGTTGTATATAAGCTGAAATGATGCCCCCCTAGAGCCGAAGAACCAGATGGCCAGAAATTTGAAGTGTAGCATTTGAGTGCTTTAAGACTATTTTAAATTGTTGTCATTTTTGTTTGTTTTGATAATAACAGAAAAGAACAGACTTTGCACAGTTTTCCTTTCAGTTTATCTGTGAATTGAGTCAGGGAAAATATATGGATAGGAAGTTTTCCTACTGTCATTCTTTTTAAAATAAATATATAAAACCAAGCATGTAAGCAAACCACAAATATTTATCTTAATACAATGCCAAAAGTCTTATATGTGTGAGGCATAAACCTTAAACCTTTAATCATAAAAGAAACAAGTACCTCTTACAAAAGAAAACGTGCATGGGATGAAACTAACTGCTCTGATGTATTATTATTTTTAATTGATTTTCACTTCTAACTTTAAACAAATTGTTACATTCTCATTATGGAGATAGTAAATACCTTGGTAATCCATTTTAAAATAAGAGATTCTCATACTTTATAGTTTTAGGGATACATTGGTGTCATATCACCCCTTTTTTAAAATGGCAGTTTGCATAATATTTTTCACCAAATGGGAAAATTTTTAATTGTGATATTGAGGAGGTTGTTGAAAATTCGCTTAATGATACATTGATAAAAAGTATTCATAAATCTGTACTGTAAAAGAGAAAATATCCACTGCAACATTCCTTTCATTTGTCTTATATGAGAAGCCGGGCTGGGGCGGGGGGGATCCCCAGCATACTGAAATAGGAGATTTCCACGTTCACTGTATTTCACCATGCAAATTACTTGCAATTTCCAAATGCCAGTGTTACTTTTCAGGACAAATTTCACACAAAAGGAATTCAGTGATTATTCATCCAGTTTAATTAATTCAATTAAATAAGTCTGATGCTGTCAGGTGTTCTTTTAATAATTGAATCAACATGCAGATACATAATAAGCATAAAAGCGTTTCTATGGCTGCAGTTAATTTAGATCCAAAAGAATCTGCTGCTCCTCTATATTTGATATAGATTATTCTATAATATTTCAGTAATGGGTTGCACAAAGGCTGGCTTTTAATTCTTTGCTTTCTCGAATGTCTTTATATATAATGGTTTAAAACAGAAGGTGTTCAAGAGAGGGTGACCTTTTTTCCATTACCATGGTTCCTGTCATTAATGCATTATAATTTTCTTTAGAAGTCTGGAAAAATGTGTATATGTGCAGTACATAGCAGGTATGAATCAAAGCATGTTAGTGAAAGTTTAGAATTGTCTGTTATTACTTTTAAAAAGAAAAGATTCATAGGACACATTTTATTGTTCTCAGTATATATTTATTTTTCTTACTATGAGCAGTTAGACTGTTTTTCCATATTAATCTCATCAGACTTAAAAATTCGGTTTTCATAAACTATAGTCATCTTACTAATAATCCAAAAGTATGTATTGTAACTAAATTTAAATCAAAGAATAAAGCGGTTCTTAATTTTGATTTTTGCATAATGGTAACCTCACATACAGCATTATATTCTAAAAGGATGTTAATCATATATAAAGAGGAAGGTTTGGGGTAAATGATTTACTTGGAGTTCTCAGCAGTGCTTGATGTCATAATTATTGTAAATATTAATTGCTGTGCTAAAAATGTAAGCAAGCCGATTTTGTATTAGATGAAAAATGAAAATAGACTGTGTACTGGTAAATAGATAATCATACAAAAGTAATTGGGGTTTTAAAACCCCAATCTATTCTGCCAGCATGAGCTCGTTTGCATGTTAATCACAAGAGTGATTTCCTACTTCACAAGGAAGTCCACACTCTTTCATAACCACTTTTAATTGCATTTAAAATGATTCAGGTTTGTAACATTAGAAATGAAGGCGTATCTGTGTCAAATTAATAAAAATGTCCCTGAAAATCTTTATAGACTATAAATACTCAAATATTTTAAGGACTTCTATTTTTAATTGGAATATGTAGAGGCCTATTACATATTTTGAGTGTTATTAATGATAGCATAGCTATGGTATAATGTGCCAATTTTAAAAGATCACTTAAAAATAGAGTGTTTTATTATATTTTCAATTATGTGGAATTTTCTCTAATTTTAATATGCAAATACTTATACCGAGACTTGAGTTTTAAGTTTTTATAATACAATCTGGGTTTATAGTAAAATAATGCATGCTGATATTTTGTAGGTTACATATATATATATATATACATATACGTACATATATGTATATGTACGTATATGTATATATATGTGTGTGTGTTTTTGTGTGTGTGTATATATATATATATATATAAATTCCTAATGGCAAGTGACTTCATTGTTCAGTCTTCTTTAGATGCACACATTCTCAGTATTAAATTTTTTACCAGCACTAAGTTGTTCACTGACAAAATTTAGTGCTTAAAGATACTAAGTATTTTTAGCTGTGTGCATTATTTTAGTCTTAACTAAAAAGCACTTTATTACTAACAATAAATATTAAAACTATCTTTTAAAAACTATTATGGAATAATAAAATGTGTTACATCAAAAAATACTTTATAACTCTTAAAAATCATCAGTGTCATTTGTTTCTTGGCCCATTGCAAATGGTAGCTCAGTGTTCATGTCACGAAAGTACTCTAATTTGCTCTGCATTATGCAGTAAGTGTCAGAGTTAAGGCACAGTTATTTATTTACAGAACATAAGGAAGGACTACATTTTTGGTAAATTCACCAGGATTACAGTCTTATCAACCACAAAGGTACAGAAACTACATTCTAGTCAGGATGTTTTTGTACACACACACACACACACACACACACACACACACATTCACACTCACACACACACACACCTATATACATACTTGATGAAAAGTTTGATGATTAAAGAAAAAGCCCTCACAATTTAAAAGAGGGTATATTTGCTTTCATCACCAGGTGTTCTTTCTAACATAAATGACCAAGATGATGTTTCCATAACATAGCTTGAGGTGCTCTGGAGATTAAAACTACCAAAACAGATCTATTAAATTTTTCATGGAGAGAGTCCACAAGGGATAATAAGCCAATATTTCTTGTCCCATATTCCAGATGTTTTATGTAATTCTGCATCTTTCTAAACTAAATTGTAGCTTTTCCAGAAAAAAATGTGCTATAGAGACAGAGATGAAAGGCAAGAGCTGTTGAAATGTTAATTTTACTATCTGCTGTTGAGGTCTGCTACCTTTTTGTATTTTTTTCTTACTCCCAGTAGCTCAGGTCTGTTTTATGAATGTTGTGGTATTTCAGTTGTTTGAAGTTTAGCAACTAGGAGCATGACTTTTGCTTAACAGAATGCCACATGGCATAGGACAATGTGATAGATGAACTTTATCTTAATGATACCCTCTTTCAACTTTAGTGTATTGGGAGTGGTCTAAATGTTGTTGTGATTATCAGAAATATAATAATGAATATAGAGTTCTTTTGCTTTCTGTGAGCTTTTAAAATTGTAGACAAGTGATTAAGGAAGAAAATGATCGCTGATGATGACCCTGTTTCTTTCATGTGCTTAGTTTTTCCTTTAGGTTTGGTTCGTTGCCACAGTTCTCCATCATGGGTTCAATGCAGATCATTTCCTGAAGTTTTACTCTTTTTCAGCATGTAGCTGGGTGTCAGTAAATTGCAGCCCTTTTGAGATGATAGGCCTGTGAGAGGATATCTTGGTACTCTAGTTGCAAATCTTTGTTTTCCGATAGGTCATGTTGTAGCATTTTAACCCTTACATTCATTTTATTCTTTTCACTGAACATGTAACAATTTGTGTGACTGTGTGTATTTACATATTCAGGTATAAGAAAGAGGCCCTTTCCTTCATTTTTTGAGAATGTATTTCTTTTTACTGGGAATAAGATGCCGTTTTGTTTATGATCACCTGGGGGTCACAGTGATTTACACAAACCTCCTTTACAAATGGGGATTCTTATACTTTTTTTTTATCTTATGTAGTGGGTAAATATCTTTGAGTTTATGTTTTTGAAATGGTTTGATTTTGCCTCACAGCTGTAACCTTGTTTTGGTGTCTTTGTTTCCATTGTTTTTGTTTGTTTCCAACAGGTTGTTCACAATCAAAAAAGCAACTACCTTGGTCATCTCAATCTAAATAGTAACTGGTAGTGTCTGGTCTCCTTAGGCAATTTGGTCAGAAAACTTTAGACAAGGATTCCTCATTCCCAGTATTATTTAAGTAAAACTCTTGAACCTCAATGAGTAAAACCATTTTTCTGTTTGTATTAGAAGAAATTACTGTGGGGCGCCTGGGTGGCTCAGTCGGTTAAGCGTCTGACTTTGACTCAGGTCCTGATCTCACAGTTTGCGAGTTCGAGCCCCGCATCGGGCTCTGTGCTGACTGCTCAGAGCCTGGAGCCTGCTGTAGATTTTCTATCTCCCTCTCTCTGTGTCCCTCCCCCGCTCACAGTCTGTCTCTGTCTCTCTCAAAAATAAATAAACATTAAAAAATGTTTTTAAATAATAAAAAAAGAAGTTACTTTATGTGATGATGATTTCTTAGGAACCCCCAAAGCCATTTTGTATAATTTCTTGGTTTTCACTTGAATTTGTGAAGATGATGATTCAGTAAGTTGGGAAACTGAGTAGCGTGTGTTATGATGATATCTATGTTTTGCTATATTATCTGGAAAAAGTGTGACTCATTTAATTGCATGCACAGATGCAGTAAGAAACATAGAAAATAAGAACTGTGTTGTAGTGACAAAATAAAAATTGTGCCAAAATGTATGGTACACATATATTCTTTAATTCCCTTCCATATCACCTAATTAAATGCTTATCACATGTTGTGTTTAATTCTGGACTCAAATTCAGGTATATACACACTGTTTATTCAATCTTGCGATCCTGGATTGACATTTATAACCTCTGGGAGAAAGTTACCCTGCCACATGCTTCACATGCCTTTTTACAGTATAAAACTTAGAGATTTTTCTTAACCACTGGAATGTGATTCTGTAGTTGGTGGCGTTTGTTGACAGTACTTTTTGAAATTTACCGGTATGAAAGTTGAGTTTTGTCACATTAATGTTGCAATTAAGTTGTTACTGCCTTGTGTTTCTGCTGTCACTGTGTTGCAACACTGCCCTACAGAATTAAACTTGTTCAGTTTTAATTTTCTTGTATAAATATCATTGAAGTAATTTGAGGTTCAGGGCACCAAAGCGGCTCAGTCAGTTAAGTGTCTGGATCTTGATTTCAACTCTAGTTATGATCTCCAAGCCCTGCATGGAGCTCTGCACTGGCAGTATGGAACCTTCCTGGGATTCTCTCTCTTCCTTTGTCTCTGCCCCTCACACACACACATGAGTGCACACACACACACACACACACACATACACTCTCTCTCTCTTTCTCTCAAAATAAATAAACATTAAAAAGAAATCATTTGAGGTTCAGGGATCTTTTAGACATTGTGTTTTGAATAGATTATCTTGTTTCATCAAATGTTTGAATTTTAAAATCAACACTCCAAGGCAAAAGTATCCTTAAAGATAAGCTAAGTGCTTCATGTATTATATTTAAAAAATCAATTTTTTTAACTTCTAATGATTGAGAAAATAAATTGTATTTTTACTTGATTTAACTTACTTATCTGGAAAGCATAAATAATTACTTAACATTGAAAATCACATCCAACATCTTCTAAGCTATACCATTTTATTATGATTGAATCCTTTAATTTCTTTTTCTTAAGTCAAGTAAAGTGAAGATCCTTAGAACTTCCATATATTGGGGCACCTGGATGGCTCAGTCAGTTGAGCATTTGACTTTTGATTTCAGCTAAGGTCATCATCCTAGGGCCCCGGAGTCATGGGATCAAGCCCCACATCAGACTCTGTGCTGAGTGTGGGGCCGGCTTAAGATTCTGTCTCAGCCTCTTTTCCCTACTCACACTCTCACTCTCTAACAAAAACAAAACTAAACTAAGCTTTCATGTATTTGTATTTAGCAGCAGCTAAGAATTGATAGGTAAGGATGATATTGAAATTAGAACATGATATGAAATATACCTAAAATATAATTTTTCTAACACAATAAAGCATCATCTTTATTTTACAGTGGTTCCCTCAAGGGTGGCTGTTATCAAGTATAGTGTCTAGAATGTAGCAAGAACATACACTATACATTTGGGAATAAGCTTATGAATTATTGAGTAAATGTAGATAGATTATAAATAATATAAAGATAGATAAATGGATACCTCCAGGATTGTTGAAAAAAACAAACAAAGCAATCTAACAGTGTATCCATGAGGATAGTTTCCCTACAGTGAATACCACATGTATTTAAAAATAATTTATTGCTAAAAACATCATGCTACTAGGTGTTGATGGTTATTAACGAGTAATTATAGTTATCATACATAATAGTTCATCTTTCCATCAGTTACATTTCATTTTTCTGTTTCAGAGGAGGACTTCTTTATATTTTACTTTTGAGCTCTCATTTTTTTCTTTTGAACTTGAAGAACTGAAGACAAATATTCATTCCCTCATTAGTTCGCTAGGCCATTTTTCAGGAATCTTTTCCCATTCTTCACCTTTATGGTTTACATTCTGACTGGATCAGCCGCCAGGCCAACACTACATTTTATAGTTGGCTCATAAACTTACCCACCTGGCAGTAGTTTTGACTGCTCAAAGGAATCACTGCCAAAGTCTACTAGATTCTTATGACTAGTTTGGAAGCTGACCATCAGGAATTTAGGGTTCTATTCCTGTCCTGGGACTTAACCTTCTTTACGCTTCATTTTGCACCTTGATAAAATCGGTAACTAAGTCCTCTGAGGCTATAAGATTCCCTGCCAAAGGTTTTACATAAGTGTAAGGTGTTTCTGCTCATTGGTTCACAAAGTTTTGTAAGATGTTATTGCTATTACTTGTGTAACAGTAAAGAGCCATCTTGAACTTAGAAACACCAACAAAAACTTCCAATTTGACTACTCCTCTTATTCTCTGAAATTCACATCAGTAAACATAAGTTTTAATAGTTTTGAATGGAAATTATTATGCAGGCCATACAGAGTCTTCTAAATTTTCAAACTGTTCCACAGTATTACGGTGTTACATATGATAGTATTTAAATTACAATTCTTAAGTATCTCAACATAAAAAATTTGTTTAGTATATATTTCCAAGCATAGACTATTATATTTTAAATTGTTGAATACAGGCTTTTCTAATCATGGATCTTTTCATAGTTGATCTTTTTATCATATTTATAAACATGTTTACTTATATACAATTTAGATAAGACTTTAGATCAAGACCTAGAAGTTAGATAAATACCTAAAATTAATTATAAGGTCAAATGATAACTAGTTTTAAGGCTTTGAACATCTACTGTCAAACTAGTCTCACAGTTTTCCTCTCCTACAGTTTGATTGATATGTGCATCTTGAAAGTGTATTTTTCTCACCTCAAAGTATCCTGCCTACTGTCAAAAGCTCACCCTCTCAGCTGTCCCCCTGTCAATACCCTTTATCTCAGCATTGAAGATAAACAAGGAAATAAAAAAGGGTTCATGAGATATGATTAATAGTTGTGTGATAATGAACTATATAACCACTTTATTTAAAGAAAATCTTATTAAATATTCTTAAACTCTTTAGAGAAGAAAACATTCAGAAAATTAAAAAATGCTGAAAATATTGACAACTGAATTTTGATGATACAGATGATCTTAAAAAATAACTCATCGAGGGGCGCCTGGGTGGCTCAGTCGGTTAAGTGTCCAACTTCCACTCAGGTCATGATCTCAAAGTCCGTGAGTTTGAGCTTCCCATCTGGCTCTGTGCTGACAGCTCAGAGCCTGGAGCCCATTTGGGATTCTGTGTCTCCCTCTTTTTGCCCCTCCCCCACTCATGGTCTGTCTCTGTCTCTCAAAATGAATAAATATTAAAAAAAAATTTAAAAAAAGCTTAGCAAGTACTTACCAAGCACTCACTTTTCTGTACTTTTTTATCACCCCCAAATTGTAGTTTGTGGGTTTACAAGTATTTTTCAAATGTTATCGTTAGAACTAAGGATTGTCTGCATGTATTCTTTCTTTGTAGGTGTTTGTGGTTTAGCAAACACTTCCCCATACTTCTAATACATTTTATTCTCAGAAATTTCTGAGCGTTTACTCTATATCCACATTTTTTTTCTTTTCCACTACCCTATGTTGTTGATAATTTTTTGTTTTCAGATAAGCAAAGAAACTTGCTTAATTAACTTAGCTATTTAAGGGCAGAATTGTTCATGAAAATACATTCATTCTTATTCCAAAATTTACTCCATTTTTCTTCTGTCTGTATTGCCACTCATTTATGGTGAAAAGTTAAAAAAAAAAGGTGGGATAAAATGAGTAGGGGAAGAGAGGGAGTGTAGGAATTAAACAGAGCACCATAGTATTAAGTTATCTACTCCTGAGATTATCTAATAAATGTTAAATAGAAAAGGAATCTGATAATGATTTACATTATGCCACAATTTTTTTTTATATCTACCAGATAATTCACACTTAAAAAGATTGTCCTTGCCTGAATAGTGACATATAATTATATGTGTACATTTCTTACCTTAGAGCCTCTGTATGGGCTGTTGACTTGAATGTACTTTCTTAAAGTGTCTGAGTGGTTATCTCCTTTACTTTCTTCAAATATTTGCTCCTATGTCACTTTAATGTGACTGTTGACAGTTTTATTTAAAAATGCAATAATCTCACAGTGCTCATCATGGACAACACTGTGCCTAAAAAATAAAAAATGCAACAAACTCTTTTTTCCCTGGTTCTTCACTTTAGTCCGGTCTCTCCATGTGTGTCTCTTCAAACGTTCAATATGATTTGCTCATTTATTATGTTTGCTGTTTATCACCCCTGGCTAGAATGTAAGCTTCTTGAGGGCAAGGATTTTCATGTATTTATTTTTTATTATCTGTCTCTCCCTCTAAAAGAGAAGTTAATGATGGCAGGAATCTTTGTCTGTTTTATTCATTGATATAATCTGAGTGCTTTGATCATTACCTGTCCTATGATTCTCAGTCAGTATTTGTTTACCAAATTGAAAATCTGGAGTGAAGGGTGTAGTATCAATATAAAAGCACTATAAGATATGGTAATTCCCCAAGATGCAATCTGCTGTCAGCATGCAACACCTGTACATTGGCTTCATTTCTGAGATACTCTTATGAAGTACATGACAATGGCAGGGGAAGTTGGACAGGAGGGAAATCCTATGCCCACTTAGAAAGCTCCATAGCAATAGTCTGTCATTTGTGGTGCACAATGTCATGTTACAAAGACATTAACATTAACACAGCATCCCACAGCAACAAGAAAGTCCATGATTCTCCATTGGATGCCAACACACTGGTTGGAAAGCATAATATGACACAACTTTATTCTTCATTTGGGACATTTCTATATTGTATTAGTGCACTGTGTACTATTTCAGTGGACCAA
Source organism: Panthera leo (assembly GCF_018350215.1). NCBI lineage: Eukaryota > Metazoa > Chordata > Mammalia > Carnivora > Felidae > Panthera > Panthera leo. Next base: position 131,486,686 of record NC_056680.1, read on the forward strand.
TGTTCCAAACATAAGCTGGGGTTTAGTGCCAGGTGGCATGCCTGAGACACATAAAGATTTTATGGATAACAGATGTAGAGAAATGTACGGCTTTCTCAGATTTACTGTAGACATATTTTCTTAAGAGATACACACTGTATTCTATTAATCAATATTTAAGGTAATGAAATTGTTACCTAAATATAGTCCTTCCAAATTGCAGTTGAATCCTTATGAAATAAATGCAAACTGTTTAGCCTTAAGCTTTATTTTAAAATAAAGGTAAAAAAATCATTTGTTTTACTTTTTATATTGCCTTGTGTAAACAGAAAAAACAAAATCATCTTAAAACATACAAAGTGTACATAATCTAGTGGGCGTTACACAAATTCTAGCTCATATGCACAAAAATACTCCCTTTTTATTGTGCATTTTTTTTACTACCGGTTCTCTTTTTATTTTGTAAAAATCTACTGCATTTATAAAAGGAGTACATTTTGAAAGAATTGCATAAACAGGGAAATGGATTGGAAATCGAAATATTTAAAATTGCTTTACTTTAGAATCAAGACAATTTTGTTGTGACAAGAAATATAAAAATGTGTTTTTTTATTCTTTCAAAAATAAGAAATGCTAAAAATACTATTTTGCACCAGTTTCCACTTGAAAGAATATCATGCAACCCTGTTGTTGAATTGTATAGTTTTCTTAAAATATTTCACTAAAAAATAAACAATATTGAAATTGGATATTTCCCAAATAAGACACTATTTTAAAATTGTGTAGACTGATGACAGCCAATTTTATTAAGTAAGCAGATTCCTTATGTGGTATTAAGAAAATCTGTTTTTTTTTATTTTGATAGTTGTATATTATGGAAGATAATCTTGTTATATACCATTATGTCTGAAGATATTTTCTGTTATTCTACATACAACTTATGATTATTTAGTCTGCAAATACTTAAACTAAAACTTCTTTCAAGGTAGTGTTTAACAGTTGTTTTCAAAGCAAGCGCTAGGTCTGTGAGGGCATTCCTTAGTATTTTCTCTTTCTTTCTTTTCTGGCAGTAAGAGTTTGATTTGTGTTCATGTTCTGAGTTCCTAGTATGGCTGTTGAAATCTATACTTCATATGATCTCATTGTACTGCCTGCATTTCATTAATGCCTGATTCTGTCTAAGGCTTGGGGAGGGAAATATTTTTCATATGACACTACCAGAAATGAGTACAGTGCACCAGCTGCAAAAACCACAGACCATCTGATTTTGTGGCTTTCAAGGGTGTGAAAAGTTCAATTGCTTAAAGTAAAGCTTATATCTGTATTATACCTCATGGAAGGGGGACTACTGTAGACTGAGGACAAATGTCAAAAATACTATATTCCCATCAGTAGGCTCGTTTCAAATAAAGATGAGTAATGTACGGATGTTGCATTTGACTTTCTTAACATTGGCTACATCATTATGGTTTTTATAGTTACTACCAAAAATACCAGCTTGATCAAAGAAATAAAAATAAATGATTATGCACAGGTGTATAATAATTTTTATGATTTTAAAGTTAAGTTATGGTTATATAGGATATCTTCTATGAAATTTTTAACAGCCATAATGATGTAGAAAATTATAGAAATTACAGATGCAAATTTTATATTTAAAAAATAACTTGATCTTGAGTAATTTCAAATCAGTTAGTTCCTAGGTATTATAACAAAACGAACTTAATTTTAAAATAAATCAGAAGACTTATATATTCCCCTGGTCCAGATAAAGCTATGATCTTGTTTAGATAACAACCATTTAAACCAAGTAATAATATTTTATAAATGTTGGTTATAGAAACTAACTTTAAGAAATCCCCAGGCTATGAACCATATATATGCCACTGAAATTATAGAGTGCTTTTGCTTTCTGGATGTGTCTACTAGGCTTCCTCTGAAGAACAAAACGTACATATATATGTGTATACACAAATAGACATGTACACTTACATATATTTATATATTAAATATTTTCATATCTCATATTTTAATATATATTAAATATTTTTGTTTAAATATATGCGTATGTATATATAGTGTTTATAATAGGAAGAGCGTAAGACATATTCACACGCATTCTTGCATTTTATATTTTCTTGGTAGATTTGCTGTGCCAGCTTATTTCTAATCGATTGGCAGTTAATGCTGTCACCCTCACCAGTTTCATACCACAGCAACAATTCCAACCCTGAAATTTGGTATTCAGACATATAAGGTTATATCAAAAGGGAGTGTTAGAGAATGTCCTCAAATAACAGGCATTTATTTTTGGAAATATCTGTCAGACTTACATATGGGTATTTTATACACTGAACAAGGTATGAGGTTACTAAAATAAACTTTATCAATTGCTGTAGTGCTGATTTAAAAAAAACAACCACGTGTGGGGAAGTAGGTTAGCAGAAGAGGAATCTGAGTGATACTGGGGTTGATCAAATGGCATAGGGTAAGAAGTGATTTATCTGAGATTCTGAGTCTCTTACAAAAGAATCAGGACTTTCTTGCTACCCAATTTCTGTTTGGTTAATATAAAATAAATAATATATTCAGGAATATTATTTAAAAATCTTGCCACTTGAATAAAGGAATTTTCAGAGAAAAATTGGTTAAAAGCTATAATTTTAAAGATACTCTAAAATGTAAATAAAATTTAAAAACTTGTGAATGGAAACATAATCAAATTTAAAAATCTTAACATTTCTAGATAATTTGACATTGTAAAAATCTGTTTTACTTTTTTTTCTTTAATTCCTATTTGCTTGAGAGTACAAAATTCTTAACCAATCTGTTAAATAGTTATGTGCTTTGACAGTTGAAATATGAGAGCTTTATATCGAGAATTGTCAAGGATGTCTCAGTACCTATAGCAACATTGGTAAATCTAAACCTTTAACAGCCAAAATTTAAAAATTAGATACCATGACAGAAGTGTAACTTTTTTTATAGGGTTATCTAAACTCACCATTCTTTGTCTTTTTCTTTTTATGTTTATTCCTTACTCCATTTACTGTACCTTCATTGATTTTCTTTCTCATGCTTTTCTTCTTTCCAAGGTCCCCCCCCCCCTTTTCCTCTATTTTGTTCATATATTTCTCCCTGAGGTGTTTAAGGCATGCTGGCTTGTGTCATTAAAAATGATGTTCTTGTACATTTCAATCTTCTTATTTTCTTTTTGTCTTTTCTCTCCTTTTTTACTTTCTCTATTTATGTTCCTGGTTCTCCATCTCTCTCATTCTGCTCCACTAGGAGCTTTAGTAAGTCAAAACTTATTTAGAAATTTCTGACATATCTGTTCTGTAGCTTTGTATCAGCTGTTTCTGGTTCTCCTTGTAAAGCCTGGTCTTATGGAAAGAATACTGGCCAGAATCCAAAAAAACATTGGCTGAGTCCAACTCTGGCCCCAGCTTTCTTATCTATAAAATTAGGAGATCAAAATAGACCAGACTGATTTTTTTTTTTGCAACTCTAAAATTCTATGAAGTATGCTTAGATGTGTGGAACCAGGAAGGCTAAAAATTTTACCTTTGGAAGAGAGAGAGATGCTTTTAGAAGGGTCACATAATGTGACAGCACCCTACCCTGCAGCAGTCTCCAGCTTCGAGGCAGAGAATCCAAGTATCAGCTTACAGCTCTCCAAAACCTTGCCTCACTTTTCCCTGACAGCCAAATGGGCTAAATGATAAGGCCACAATCAGTGGCAATATAAGGGCCCAAATATATTTCACAGCCAGAATTTTAAGATTCTAGTTGTGAACAATGCCTTAAGATTCATTGATACAGATCATACAGGTGGATGTAGACTTACAGAGAAACACATTTGCTTATGTCTGAAAATGCATTTTACCACAAGATATTATTATAGAGGCAGTTTTAGACAGTGCTTTTGTCCCAACAGTGCTTGTGGCTTTACTATGTTTTTCTCTATTCCTCAAAAGCACCTTAGACTAACTTTAGATCTCAGATGCAATTGAGAGATATTTGAAACAAATGATAAGTAACATTTAATAACTAAGGCATTTCATTAAAGGTTCTTCCAATGTGCAAAGTCTTTTTTTTCTTCTTCTAGGAATGTATAGGTTTAAGTATTAAAATTCAAAGGATAGAGCTGTAACAATATTATGAGATGGTAACTTTTATCATTCCATTTTAGTGATAAGGAAGATAAGGCTTAGAGACATCCGTAAGGAGCCCAAAGTCACAAGCCAGTGAATAGTGAAACAGGATGCAGTGTGGAGCCTGTATTCTTAACCCCAGTGCTGTCTTTCCATTAGATAAAACAAATAGTTTTGCATTTGTCATTTATTATGTTTTCCTTTGTGGCAGTATACATTTTGAGTGTACATTTTAAAATATCATAAAACCATTTCTAAGACTATTATTTAAAGGACAGTGGAGGGGCATGTGGGTGGCTCACGTGGTTAAGCATCTTGTTATCAGCTCAGGTCCTCATCTCAGTTTCTATCATGGGATCCAACCCTGCATTGGGCTCTGTGCTGTGCATGGAGCCTGCTTAGGATTCCCTCTCTTTTTCTGTCTTTGCCCCTTTCCTGCTTGTGTGTGTGTGTGCGTGCTCTCTCTCTCTCTCAAAATAAATAAATAAACTTAAAAAAAAAAAAGGACAATGGAATTTTACTTAAGAGGTATTTTGAGTGTTTCTCTTACTTTACCAAAAAACGAGTGCTATTTTTTTTTGCCTTAGCTCTTCACTCATGTATTAGTTACCATGTTTTATAGTCAATTAAACATGAAAATAGAAGAAATAATAATTTATGGAGATGCATACTGGTATGGATGGCATTTATTAATTAAGTCAATTAGTGTCTAAAATCCTAGGTTAATCTGATTTGTTACACTTATAATGTTTCTGAATCATAAAATAATTGCATAATTATGAATTACACATTGATTAAAGTGATTTTTAAAGGATGACCATACTTGGACTTGTGGAATATCTCTTGAGGAAATTCTATGAAACAAAAGCCCCTACTTCTATAGAGAGAAAATGACTTCAAGATAGCATTAAAGATCTATATAGTACTATATATCAAAAAATAAGCATGCCTGTCTAAAATTTAGCCACACATAAATATATTCATAATGAATGGAATGTCATCACCATTCAAAAATGGTGTCTTATATTTATGTTTTCTTTAAGTACTTTGTTGCTGATGCTATTTTTTAACACTCTTATTGAACATTACCCTTGTATGAATCTGTCAGTGCCTTGTTTAATGTCATTTGTGGTGTAGTACTAAGGCCACTCAGAATGAACTTGGCTATGGTCCCTTGAGTAAGCCCCTCTCCTGGGAGTCCCAGCTACTGTTTCAGGAATCCCTCCATATACAGTTAACTCTAAATCCAGAGGTCAGGGGTAACTAAGAAGGCACTTTTGCTTTGCACTTTTCATAGCTTTATTGAGGAATACCAACATAAACTGCATATAAAGTGTGTAGTTTGATAAGTATATATGCCTGTACGAACAACATCACAATCAAGGTAATGGATACATTTGGCAACCCCAGAGATTTTTTTCTGCTTCTTTATGGTCCCTCCTTCCCACCTATCTTTGACTCTACCTCTTCTGCAAACCACTGGTTTGCTTTATGTCATTATAGATTAGTTTGATTTTTTTTTAGAATTTTAAATATATGGAAACATATCTTTATTTGTACTCTTTTTTGTCTGCATTCTCTCATGCATTAATTATGTTGAGATTCATCGATATTGTGTTTATCAGTTCCTTTTTGTTGCTGAGTAATATTCCCCTACCTGCCTTGCACAATTTATCGTTTCACTTGTGAATGGGCATTTGGGTTGTTTCTAGGTGTGGGCTGTTAAGCATCAATCTGCTCTTGAGCATTTATGTACAAGTTTTTTACGTGAACACAGGTGTTCATTTCTCTTGGGTAAATACCTGGAAGTGGAGTGGCTGGGTCATATATAGTAGGGGTAGTTAAAACTTTTTAAGACACTGCTAAACTGTTTTCCAGAGTAGTTGTGCAATTTTATATTCCCATCATCATTGGATGAGAATTCTGATTTTATCTATTGCTAAAATTTGGTATGGTCCATCTTTAAGCCATTTAAATAGGTATGTGGTAGTATCTCTGTGTAGTTTTACTTTGCAATTTCTTAATGACTAATAATATTGAGTATTTTTTCATATGCCTATTTCCCTTCTGTATACCTTCTTTTTTAAGTGTCTGCCCAAACATCTTGCCCATTTTTGAAAGGATTTTTAGAAAGCATCAAGGACTCTTCTTGTGTTGACAGATACATTTCTTGCCTAAAGAGCTGGTATGAGTTATCCCATCATAACTTAAATAATTGTGTTGAAAATATTTATAAAATTATTCCCATGCTTCTTTATATAGCACTTAATAGCCAGTGGTCCATGTCTGTTGCAATGAGATTTGATCAATACAATAAACCTTGTTTGTAAATATAAGAGTAAACTATTAGAATAAAGTATAAATTAAACTGTTGCTATTTTAAAGAATATATATAGGATACTAATGGCATATTTGTTGTTGGTACATCGTATCATTTGAAAACCTAGTAGCTTTATTATATATTAAATGTGAATACCTGGCATATTGTCCTTAAAAAGAAGAAATCAGGGCACCTGGGTGGCTCAGTTGGTTGACCATCCAACTTCGGCTCAGGTCATGATCTCTGGTCTGTGTGTTTGAACCCCGCATCGGGCTCTGTGCTGACAGCACAGAACCTGGAGTCTGCTTTGGCTCCTGTGTCTCCCTCTCTCTCTGCCCCTCCCTTGCTCTTGCTCTGTTTCTCTCTGTCTCAAAAATAAATAAATGTTAATTTTTTTTAAAAAAAGAAGAAATTATTATGTGTGTAGGATAAATAGTAGTCTTTAAAAGTGCTTTAAAGGTAAATTGAAAATATTAGTGTTTGATGATCTAAATATAATTATAACTTAATCCAAATTCAGTTGCTTTTACCTTATTTTCTTGAGTTATCAAATATATTTTACCTTAAATATATTTTGTTTTACTTTCAGCCTTACCAAATATATTTATTTTTCTCTTATAAATGTATCATATAAAGTAATAAATATTTTCCTCAAATGTTACAATATAAAATGTAAAATATGGCCTCATTAAGACAGATCATATTCTATATTATATTATCTTATGTAATAAGTGTTAATGGCACAGATGGGAGAGTCTGTGTGTTTTTAATACCTCCTTCTGCACTCTTATGGAGGTGCTTGAATTAATGTCATAATCATATGTATTAAATAGCAGTATGACCAAAAAAAAAAAACAAAACTGTTTTTTTTTTTTTTTTTTAGAGTTGATGGAGGTGTTTCACTGTAGCACTCTTACTGTTGTGTCAGATGTAGGAAGACTGTGTAGGATGTGCTGATTGTGTTAGGTCAGATGTTATTTCCCTGTTTGAACTGGGTGAAGTTTCAAGTACATTGAATTAGAAGGTTAGAAGGGACATAGTTGCTGTACTTTGGGCTTTAGGACTTCAACACAGCTCCTCTTCAGCCTTTTTTTAGAATTCTGCTTTGTGATTAATCCAAAGGCAGCATCAGTAGCAAAGAACAACAGTGTAAATCATTGTATTAGTTTTTTTACAGGCCTGCCATAACGAAGTACCACAGATTGGGTGCCTGAAACAACAAAATTTATTTTGTCAAAGTCTGGAGGCTGGGAGTTTGAGATCAAGCTGTTGGCAGAGTTAGTTCCTTCTGAGGTTTGAGAGGGAAAATTTGTTCTCGGCTTTTCTCTTTGGCATGTGGTTGACTGTTTTCTTCCTGTGCCTTCACATGGTCTTCCTTAAGTGCTTGTCAGTGTCCACATTTCTTCTTCTTATAAGGACACAGCCATATTGGATTGGGGCCCACTCTCATGACCTCATTCTAACTTAATTACTTCTCTAAAGATCCTGTTTCCAAAGGCAATCAAATTCTGTTATACTAAGGGTTAGAACTTCAACATATGAATGGGGGAGCAGGGCACAATTCAGCCCGTAACAATTGCCCTTTATCCTGGTAGTTTTAGATTTATATTTATGGTGTTCTTGACAGCTTTTCAAATGAAGCCTCCAGGTCTCATTTGAATGATGGGGAAACTGCATTCCTGAATCCTTCAACCCACTAGATATGGGGAAGGAAGAGGCTTTGTTACTTTTATCTGAAATGAGTTTAGGCTGAGAAGTATCTAATCCCTCTCTCATGGGGGGATTTCTTGAGACTCCACATCAGCTTCTCATCAACTGTCGGATGGACAGCCCTTTAGCTCCATGAACCCCCCACAGACCTTATCATATCCTGGCGTGACAGAAATCTTCTAGCAGTGTTTTCATTACCAGAGACAAGTTCTTCTTGTCAAGACTGCTCTGAAGTTTTATTTCCTCACTCGTGTATAGATGATCTTCTCCAAGGCTCCTATCTTTCACAAACTTTCCTCAGATATCATCTCTTCTGTTGCCATTTGTTAAGCTGTAGATGAGCCTTTTCTTTATCAGAAGCTCTTTCCATTAGAGTTTGAAGGCAGGTTTTATGTCATCCTAAGTCCCCAAGCCAACTCTCACTTTTTTAACCATCACTTAATTAAACATGGTATTCCCACACTTCCAAGCACAATTCTGAGCATGCTAGCTGTAATGCCAACCCCCCTTTTCACTGTGAAAGCATATTGGAATTTGCATGAGAGTGGTGTCATTATGGATTGAAACAACATTCAATCCATTCTAGTTTCTTTTAAAAATCATCTGAAAGCTTTGATGATTTCTCTATTAACACTTTACTCCCTGCAGACCTCACAAGTGATCAGACTGCTTCTGAAACCTTTTAAAGGAATATCTCCTTTTCTAAAACCCAGTCTTCCTTTCAGGCTTAGGCCATTCAGCTGTGCCACTTTCTCTTTCCCTGCTTGCCACTGTCATCCTCTGATCTTTAGGTCACTTCTCACATTGAGCAAATATGTGGCATGTTAGCTCACAGTCTCCCTCCCTATTCTGCCTCTCACCATCACACTGGATGATGTTTGAGTTTATGGATATGACTTACCTCAATGGCTGCAGGGTCTCTCGAGTAATCCACATGGCCTTTATTTCCACTCTCCTTTAGTACCCCACTGCTGTTGGCACATCTGAATCTTGTCACTATCTGAAACAGCTTCACTCCCTAAATTGAAAACTCTAGTATTCCATTTCCTAAACATTACCATTATCTTGTCATATCTTTTACTTCCTTTTTTCCAGTACATATTCAATGGTCATGAATTTCTCCCAGCCTTTCTCCTTTTCTCTATTAACTTTGACTCTCAGTCTCATTTATCCTTTCGCTATATACCCGGTTGGCAAAATGCCAACAATGGTGAAGAGGCACCAAGATGGCAATTTCTTTCCTTTCCTTCCATCTGTCTGTCAGGGAGAAGAGATAAGGGTGAATCACTCCCATATTAAAAAAAAAAAAACAAAAACAGAAACAAAAAACAAAGGTCCCTCTGGATCCTGTAGATGATATCTCAGTTCTCTCTTATTCCCTTCAAATCCAAGTTCTAAATGACATGTGTCTTCTCTTCCCCCACCCCCCCCCCCCCCCCCGCCACCGCCATATCATATACGTTTGCTAAAGGAGTTATTTTGTGAGCATTTGGTCAGTTATTTTTAATCCATTAGTTCTCAAATCACATATACATGAAAAATGTACAAATGACATTTTTTTAAGTAGGCTTCATGCCTGTGTGGAGCCCAAGTGGGGCTTGAACTCACGACCATGAGGTCAAGACCTGGGCTGAGATCAAGAGTCAGGCACCTAACTGACCCAGCTACTCAGGCACCCCACAAATGACCTATCCAATAGTTTATTTAAGTGTGAGATATTTTGAAAAGGTATATGTTTTGGAGAGAGTGTATGAAGTGTATAATTACAGCTTTGATGTATGTGTTTAACAGCAATTAAAATTATTTTCCTGTGTGAAAACAAATGAGCATTGCCATTTCTTTTCCTTTCACTATTTGCAGTCCTGAATTTTCCTCTTTGAGGAAATGAATAAGTCATCCATTTATAATTATTTTGTATTACACGACATATCTGTAATATTCTGACTATTGTTCTCTGGGTTTTAGAGTATTACTGTGGTGAAAAAATACTCTTTTGTCATCAGAATCAGCCCCCCTCCATTCTAGGATTTAGGGAAATAAAAATAATGGGCATTCTTTCAGAAACGCACCAGGCTACCAGGGAACTGAGCACCTAGCCTGACCTGTATGGGCCCCTCTGTGGAGTTAGCAAGTACCAGGTTAGTTTGGCCTCCATAGGTGGTTCAAGTGTGGAATGAGATCAAACTTGACTCTCACTTTGATTTACGTGTCCCATGGGGAGGTTGGAGCTACTTTGGGCTTTTAGGCTTGGGGCCTGTTCTATGAAGGTCCCAGAATATCCAGTAACCATATGTGCAGTGTTTACCTTTGTTCTGGAGAAACAGAAATAAAGAATTCATTTTTTAAAAATAATACACTTAGGTCAGAAATCAGGTACAATCATTTCTCTGAAGACTTTCCCTGTTTTCTGTGGTTCAGATGAGATTCTTTTGGAATGTAATGGAGACTGCATTTTGGACCTGGATTTCAGTGGCCTGACACATGCCACACAGCTGATTCTTATCTGTAGCAAGTCACTTATGTCATTTTAAAAATCCCTAACCTTTGATCTTGTGTATCAGCTGGGAGACAACTAGACTTTGTGTGTCTGTATGGACCAGTGCTATAGCCTGTTGAAGGGGGGATAGTGAAGGCCAGTTGAGGAAAAAAGGGCTGAGTAGCACTATTTCTTACACCTGTGGAAAGGTGCCTCCATACCCTTCGTGCTCTGTTCTTTTAGTGCCCTGGACTCCCTGCCTGTCTCATTTGGCCATTAACTTTTCAGCATGGCTAGTCATTTTGCCTACATTTTGGTACCTCAGATGCCAGAATCTTACGGCAATGGTTAACTCTATTTAAACTACTTTTTCCCTCATTTGATGAATTTTTGGCTTTTTTCTTGCCATCACTTCCATCAGTCAGTTGCTCTCATTATGCTTATCACTTACCGTTACTTAACTGACTCCATTGAATTTTACAAGACTAATTGGCTTTTCCCCTGAAGAAGCTCCAAATCATAAAAAAGTTAGCCTTATTAAAAAAAAAAAAAGAAAAAATTAGCCTTATTCTCTCATAGTAACAAATAGATAAATGAGTAAATAAGTAAATAAAATGTATCTTTTAGTTCTTGGAGTAGCTGTCAGTTTCACTTAAGCGACTGATTTTAATCTTATCACATATTTGCATTTTGTCAGCTTTGTGTGCCTCATAGGTTAGCTTAGTGATCGATCAGAGACATAATTTCATGAAATGACCAATCAACTTGTTATAGGCTACATGATATAAAGGACATTCTGTTAATTCAGGGTCGGACCAGATGGTAAGGCAAGAAGTTGGCCTCTATGTGGCTAAACTTGAAAATGCACAATTGAGAAATTAAATGAGGACTCCAGGAAATAGCACCTCTAGGAAATATTTCCAGGAAATAACACTCAGTTAGAAGGTAAGGAATGATTGCTGGTTGCTAAAAAATTCAAGCATCATATATGTGTAAATATTGGCAAGCCTGAAAGCCTGGGTTCAAAATCAAGGAAAGCTTTGTGGGTACCACAGGTTACTGCAGATTTCTTAAGTAGTGTCAGTGACAATAGTAGAGAAACATTTTTATCAATTAAACTAATAAAACAGAGGCATCCTTATAGTGTTTTTGGTTAAAGCTGAATCATGCTAGTTGTGATTCAAAACAATGACAGGATGCTTGTTGGCATATTGTAGACGTAGACTTATTACATTATAGTCATGATTGAATGAATTAGTATCCATCTACAGACAGGAAGCTAGCACATAGTACTCAAGCATTTTCTTAGGCTTAAGGTCTCTAATATTTAACTGTATGATGTGGGGAGGTGTCCATTTTTGCCAATGAAGAGCATATTTCAACCACTTGCCAATAAGAAAAGAGTAAGTGTTGGGAAACCCCTAGTCTCAGTTCACAGAATTGCTTGGAAGAAGTAGGCATGTACTATCTAAATTATCAGGCGTTTTTAATAATTCAATTAACACTTATATTTTTTCTTGCCCACTTGAAAACACATATAAGAATGTAAGGATAGGCTTTCATTTGCCGGGAAGTCATCATAATAATATATGTGATTGTATGTATTTTGGGTGCTAACCAGTACAAAGTGATCCTATGTCTTGAAAAAGTACTGCTCCTAAGTTAATAACTGCAAACCACTATCCCCTGGGTAAATTTAGAAGTGGTGGGAAATTTAATTTAAATGTTAAAAAAATATTAATGGGGATTTATCAATTCAACTAATGAGATACCAAGAATTAGTTGGATTTCAAGTTTGGTTTGCTTTGTTGGTTCAGAGGTGTCATGAAGGGTTTGTCCCCTTTGCCTGTCATATCCACTTTCTCTCCCTAATAGTAGCCTTATCCTAAGGCTTATCCTAAACTGTCTCCCTTTAGGGCTTGCAAGATGGCTGCCAACCATTCAAAGGACTACATGGTTCTCTACCATTTCTCAGAAGAGAAAAAAATAGCCGTGTTTAGAGTTCTCTCATAAACTAGAGACCTTTTCCTTAGAAGTCTCCAGTAAATGTGGGTGCCTAGGTGCCTCAGTCTATTAAATGTCCGGATGGCGCTTGGTTTCGGCTCAGGTCATGATCTTGCAGTCTGTGGGATCAAGCCCTGCATTGGGCTCTGTGCTGACAGGGTAGAGCCTGCTGGGATTCTCTATTTCTTCCTCTCTCTCTGCCCCCACCCCCACTTGTGCGTGCCCACAGGCACTCTCTCTCTATCAAAGTAAATAAACATTAAAAAAAGAAGATTTCTCTAGTAAATGCCTTTTCCAGTCTCAGTGAGCAGACTGGGTCATATGGCACCCTAAGCATTTAGTTTCCAAATGCATTGACTCAAAGGGTTCTAAGAGCTATGGATACTTAGCTCTTTGTCCTGAACGTATATTTTTTCAGTATTTATTCCACTGAATAGTGTACTGAGTAGCAAAAATGCAGTTTGTAAAATTAATGTTATCTTCATTAGTCTAAGAGTAACCCCATCCTTTCTGCCTACAGCTGGTTCAGAAATTGTCACGTGATCCAATGTTTATCAGGGGGAAATGAGGAAAGGTTGGCTGGAGGCTGCTAGGAAAGTACTTTCTTACTCTTAGAGAGTGATAAGAAGAGTGTTCTCCCTTCCCGGCCTGCCACTTTCATCTGTTTCACTCCCACATTCCTCTCCTCTTGCTCCCTCCTTCCTACCCATTTCAGGGGAAAGAAAGAAAGAAGCATTTTGCCTTGATTAATCCTGGTAGTCATCTTTTGACTCTGAGAAAACCCAAATTCAGGATAAACCCAATGCTGTGGAGCCTTGTTGATATTACTCACTCACTAAGTCAATCTACTCTCAAATGCACCCTACTACTTCTGAGTTTCCTGTTATGTGAAAATGACATTTCCTTCTTCCTTAAACTAGCAAATTAGGTTTTCTGATGCTCATAGCCAAAAATATCCCATGTAGTTTTTGGGCTGAAATATCAGTTATCATAAAAAAGGAATATTGGTATTAGAAAGCTACCACAATATTTACTGTACAACCTAAGATATAAAGAATATAATCACTTCTTAATTATCCAAGCTAATAAATACAAGCAGAACAACATAGAATCTAAATTTGCAAACCATTCAGAAATCATTTTAGTTTGGCTTTGAATAACATTTGGTATTTTATGCACAAAGGAGCCCACAGGCTTTCTCCTCTTAAAACTGAACAGTGTATACTTTAGATTTACTAGGAAGTGCTGGCAATTTTCTAGTTTCCTTAGTCTCTGAAGGGCAGGCACACAGTGTTGGAATAGGATACCATCATTGTCAGGCAAGACAGATCTGCCCTTCCTTTGCTTCTCTTCAGAGCCTTCTCTCTTCCTCTGGATAGAACAATACTTTGGTTTCAAAGGTGTCCCATTAGAGAAATGTTAGGGAAATATGAGGAAAAATTAGGGACAGTACTCAAATCATGATAAAACTATATAACACATTATATTTGGTGTTAAGTGTCAATAACAACGTGAAAGCACAATTTGCCTAGAATAATTAAGAATTGATTTCAGTCTCATGTAAGAAGGTAGAGAAAAACAAACAGAAATTCCTCAGTGGACTTAATTCTTTCTAACCAACATGAAAAAAATGGTTGACAGTGGAAAAGGAAAGAGAATATTGGGAGATAGTCGGTGTATTAAATTAGAGTTTGAAATGGCCAAGGAAGAAAATCCTATATATAGCTGGGAAGATCGTATGCTTTCAGAAAATAGGTTTCAAATATAATTTGTTCAGCCATAGTAATGATAATTCTGTAGTTAAGAATTCTCAAATTATACAACAGCTATTTTGATGGAAAAGAAAAAGTTTTAGGAACAAGAGAGTTGACAATAAGTTATCTTTTTCCATAGAAATTTTATAACGATTTTTTTTGGTGAGCAGTCAGTGTACATTCACACAGTTCAGCAAACTTAATATTTGATGACATCTCAGGAACTTCTCCTCTTACCATTTTTGGTATCATCATTAAATTGAGATGTCTTAAACATTATTATTTTTTTTTGCAAAGTATTATGAAAGCATAGTAAAAGCTCACTCAAAATAAAATAGTGGAGTTGCTTATAGAATGCATTTTTTCCAAGACTAGGTTGGTAGTTCTTGATGAAGATTGAAATGTAATCTAGAATGATCTGTGTAGTGCAAATAATATCTCTAAGTCATTTATTATTTCTTTTAGTTACAAAGATCTGCTATAGTCAGAATGCTTACAGATCTGGATGAGCCCAGAGTTAAAAACACTAAAAGTGAACCTGGCTAAAAGGATGAAAGAGTTCAAATATAAAATTCTAACAATGCTGATATGGTGAAACTGTGATGGCCTAGGGGGTGGGATCAGGAAGCATAGTAAGAAAAAAAATACTTATACAGCAAAAGGGTAATAAAAGTTAGGATTCATGAGTATGAGAAAAATATCAAGGAAGGTGAACACGAGATTAATGTAGGGCTTACAAAAATGGCCAGGAAAATAAAAACAGGTCTTTTTGAGGTATGTTCAAATCAAAAGAATAATGCTTTTGTTTGTTGCTTAGAACAAATGTTGTAATGTTAACAGATTATGGTTAGAAAGTAAAATTCACGTCCTACTTTGCTTCTTCTCTGTCAGAGAGAATGGTCTGCACTGGATACAAAAAAACAGGTTTCTGAGGAATTTTAAGCTAAGTGAGCAATGGTGAGAGAACACTTAGCTACTTTAATATTCAGGATCATACAGAATTCAGGTACTGAAACAACTTTTGGTTATCGTAGAACCAAAGTGGGTGATGCATGAGGTGACAGACACAGAAAGAATTTAAATGATTGGAGATGATTCTTAAAAGTAGAAAAGCTGGATTCTAGTTGAATGTCCATATTTATCTTGTGATTTTGATAATTGGATAGGTTTGTGAGCCATTAGAAGTTTTGGTATTACTAAGAAAGAAATTTTTTTTTTTTTTTTTAACTAAAAATGTGCTGTGCAAAATCTAACTTGTTTTCTTTTTTGATAGGCTACTTAGTGAATGGTGTGGATATAATTAATACTGAGTATAGTAAGCCTTTTGACAAAGTCTTTGAAAATATTTGTGGAAACAAGTTGGAGAAAAAAATAGACTGTAGAACTAAGTGGAGCTGCCTGGATGATTATACTCAAGGATTCCTTCTTAATGGATGGATGACAACTAGAAGAGAGGGCTGTGATTGACGTGCCAAAGACCCTATCATTTCTAACTTTTATCAATGACTTTGAGTGAGAAAAATATAGGAGATCTAACTATCAAATTTAAGGATTATACAAAGGTGGGAGGCATAGTTAATATAATCCTTATTCAAATGTGTCTCAGTGGGGTAATAGACCAAAACAAAGAAAGTAAAATTTAATAGGGATTTATCCATTCTTTCTTCTATTCAGAGTTCACTTATTAAGCACCTTTTATATGTAAAACACTTGTTGCTAAAGAAGCAGAGATGAATAAGACATGTCCCTGTTTTAGAAGTGTACAAGAGGAGCCATTTTAACAAATAATTACAGATAAATATAAGCCCTGTTCTACTATAAGTATGTACAGCTTGTTATTATGGAAGCTCAGGGTTGTGAATAAATAATGGATTGAGTAGGAAGTATGAGATACAGGTTTTGGATGACTTACAAAGTAGTGCGCATGCTTAGTTTAACATTATGAAGGAAAAATGTGTCAATGGCATAATGGGAGTACCTTACAATGTAAATGCATTAAAATTATGATGTTTAAGCAAAGTAAACAGGCATTGTTGTATCTGGTTCTGAGCTCACCTTTCAAAAGAATGTGATTAGAAATGAAAGAAGACTTGGGGTGCCTGGGTGGCTCAGTCAGTTAAGCGTTGGACTCTTGGTCTCAGCTCACATCAGGATCTCACAATTCAGGAGTTCAAGTCCATATCTGGCTCTGCACTGACAGCACAGAACCTCTTGGGATTCTGTCTCTCCCTGTTTCTTTGCCCCTCCCCAGCTCACTCTCTTTTTTTCTCTCTCTCTCAAAATAAATAAACAAACAAACTAAAAAAAGAGGGAAATGAAAGAAGACCAACACAGAGATGTAGATCTACAAGGAGATGGCAACTAAATAAATTTTCATGTTACTGAGGAAAAATCCTAACAATTGAGTAAATTATGGCTGTCCAGTTCTTTCTGTAAGCATAAAATGCTTATTCTTACTTGATCTTTAAAAAGATGATACATTAAAGATGTGCATAATAATACTACAAGACTTCCTTCAGGTTAGAAGTTGCCATATCCCATCCCCTGTTGCTGACTTGTTTGTGTGTGTATGTGTGTTTTCAAAAGTAAGATTTACACCAATGGCAAGATAAAGGAGCAAACTTAAGGAGTAGGTTTATAATTGCTGCCAATAAGGGATACTTGCTTATATGTTTTCAATAATTTTCATTAAAAATATTTTGTTAGAAGTTCATTTCATTCAAGGCCTTCCTTTTAAGAGGCATTTCAATTTAAAGTTGACTTTTAGGGCCATCTGGGTGGCTCAGTCCAACTTCAGCTCAGGTCATGATCTCCCAGTTGGTGAATTCAAGTCCCACATCGGGCTCACTGCTGTCCGCGCAGAGCCCACTTCAGATCCTCTGTGCCTCTCTCTCTGCCCTCCCCCACTTGCACTCTCTCAAAAATAAATAAAACATTAAAAATAAATTAATTAATTTAAAAATAAGTAAATAAAGTAAATAACATCGACTTTCAAGCAACTGAATTAAGCTCAAGCTTTAAGTATTTAATGTCTTTTTGAAGCTCATTTTCCCTTTAATTTTACAGTGGTTTCATTGTAATGATGGCAGTGTTGAATTTCATGAAATTTATTTCTCCTACCACATTAGTGTGAGAAAATGTATTGAAGAAAACAAAAAAATTGTTTCTCATATCAGTATATTGAAGGTTGATGTTGGCGTTTTCAGCCTGGCAAAGTATACACATATTGCAATCAGTGGCCAGTTAGCTCACTTGGCTCCCCGTGTTGTTAATGAAGTAGGGGTCATGGGTTTCATCCCCATGCAGGCCAGCAAGCTTGTCTTTGTTATGGGGCACACGATACGCCCCTCACCCCAGCCAGCTGGCTGGCAAATGTGTGCAGTTGGTGACAAGGAGAACTGGGTGAGACTGTGTAGATGGATTGGTGCAAATTCATCACCACAGCTAGGAAAATACCCGTGAGCAAATGCCTCCCTAATGGACAACACATGGTTGTTTATATTCAATTGAATTGTAGATATATAGTTTGTCATTAATCTTAGTAACAGAAAATCTCACTTTTATTTAATGGATAAAATAACTTCCTGCTTTAAAATTTACTGGATTAAATTTTTATAACTGTGTTTGACAAATATTTTACATTTTGTTTTCATGTAATACAGTTCTTTTACATGTAAAATTTTGTGCCTTTTCAGGACATTTTGGATTCACAACAGTCTTGTTTAGTTTGTGATGCCATGGGCAAAAATCACCTGAGCATTGATGATTTTGATGAGAATAAATCAGTCTGTGCTGAATATTAATTGTGAAAAAAAATGTTAAATGAAGTACATATTCTTTGGCTAGTGCCATTCAGACGTTTCTTCCTCTGCATTTATTAGTATGATTTGGGTAAAAGAGTAAATTTAGTATTGTCTTGGTATTTGGAAGTCTGTGTGCTTTAACCAGCACAAATTAAATTAAGCTATTCACTACTTTCAAAAAGGGCGCTTAATAATATTGAGTAAGCTTTCAAACTCAGTTTACTTCAGCACACACTAATTACTCCCATCTAATCATGCTGTATCATGTAATTAATATGAACATAGCTAGGATCCACTTTTAATTTTTTTTTTTCCTTCCAGAGGCTCTCATATAAAATAGCATTATGTATAATTAAAAGCTACAACTTAAACAAGTCTAACTTTCCCTTTAAAAGCAATATACATTTCATTTGGTCATCTCAGACATTTCATAAGAGGCAACCTTACTATAATTGTATGCATTCTAGTTTTAAAAAGGTGAATTTAATTTAATACGGCAGAAACCTGTTTCATTCTTTCAGCCTAATTAATCAACATATATCAAAACCTTAGTTTTAGAACAAGTAGATTATAGAATGTACACAGTGAATTCCTGTTACACTCAAAATGGCTCTTTTAAACCTATTCAGAGTTTTGATTCTAATACAAAATGTAAAATATAAATGTTAAAACTGAGTACCACTATTGGTAAGGAAGTCTGAGAGCCATGGAATATATAATTATCTGGGCTTTTCAGAAATTAAAGCTCTGTGGTTTTCATTGTATAATTTTTTACATTGAAATGACTTCTGTGTTTAGAGAAGATTAATCTCTTTAGATCTCTCAAAGACCCATTTCCAGACCATGAGGATCTGACAATAGCCCTTTACTGAGATTTTAAGTTGTTTCAATCTAATTTTTTGCAGTAAGCTATAGTGCAGGAAAATTGATAGCAACCATTGTATAGATTTCTTTTAATAAAGTTTCAGATTTTCCCCTATAGAAAGTGCTTAGGACTCCTCATGCCTGATTTCCAAAAAAACAATTCTATGTTTATATTCTGTGGTTATTTGACGTTCCACACAAAAGAGAGACAGACAGAGAGACAGAGAGAGAGAGAATTTAATTTTTCAGTGTTTTTTTTTTTTTTTTTTTGGTGGAAACTTAGGAACGTGCTACTAATCATTTTTCCCGAAATTCCTATTTTTATGAGTTTTAGGGTTTTTACAGTCAGTATGAATTCTTCTGTCAGAGTGCAGACCCATTGACAATACAATCATTTAAAAATCTAATTACTTTCACCTGTTTAAATAAGTGAAATTCATGCTGGAAAACGTGTGCAAACTGCCACGGGAAGTAGTTGAACTCCAGCTCAAGGAAGGTTTTCCAGGCATCCTTTTTGTCCCTTGAGGTGTTAATGTCCTTTTAGAAGTCTGTATGGATTTGGTCTATAGCCACAGATTTGTGACTAAATGACTGTGTGATCGAAGCTACTAAACAGTAATAAGGCTTGGTAATAGCTGTTTGAGGTTTATTTCAAAAGCTTCATGTCTAATCTCATTAGAATACCTATGGGTACAAACGTTATTTTTCCCTTGTGTGTTCTAAACATAGAGTAAATGATAGATCATAATTAATGTACTAAAAAGGCACATTCTGCCTTTGTTTTTGTTTTACAATGTGTAGTTAGTTCACTTAAACCAGACAAATATGCATTCGTTTCCTTTTCCTTTTTGCTTTGTTTTTGTTTTAACTGAAAAGCCTGAACTTATAATATATATAGACAGAAAGGCTGGATGTTTGTCACTGAACTCCCCTGGCTTTAAACAAATCAAAACAAAAAGAATCATTCCTTAATAGTGTCGTAACATATTTGAAGTGCAGTCGGTTGTTTGTTGGGGAAGATGAATGGAATATGTGCTATGAAATTTCTCAGCAGCAAATAGTTCCACATTTTCAGTTGATAGACTTCTAAGCTGTCACATCTTTATTTTCTTTTCCTGGCAACAATTATTGCGTCATGAAATGAAGATAATTGTAATTTTGTTTTGTCTTAGATGCCATTTATAAGATATGTTATACATATTATTACCTCTCATTCCTATTAGATTTTTTTTTTAGCAAAATTAGAGTTTAGTTGATTCAGGGGAATTATACTACTGCCTTTAAAGCATTATTAGCATTTTGTTAAGATTGGATATTAAGGAATTCAAATGACCAGGTCTGTTATTAGAATAGGGAAACAAATTCGACTTAACTATTTTGATTTTTTTTCCCCCTTTCAATATGTAGAGCATGTACTTTATGCATAGGCTAGGTTACAGTATACATGTGTGTTCGTGTATGTGTGTTTTATATCATATTTAAACAGATACTTTTAGATAATAGGATTTACAAATCTAGCTCAGAAGTTTTGAACTATGCTTTTGGGAGCCAGACAAAGCCCACAAAAGAATAAAATAGGCTTTCACCAAGAAGTTATGACGTGGTGGAGACAGACAAAACTGGAGATGACAGGCCTCTTCTAAAGATATTCAAAGTGAGTTGTTTTAAAATACACTGCGTACTGTCATTATTAAGGAAAACACTTTGGCCGACTGAATTTGGTCTTTGGGGCACCACTTTGAGAGTCCTAAAAACACCAGCATTTCTATGTATCATCGGTCAGGGATTTTCTGCCATGGAGGAATCACTCACTCTTACAGCCTTTCCAGTCATAAGCTTTTGTTTGAGGAGTGTGTCAGGATTTGTCAGTGTAAGTGTTAGTAGGTTACTAAATATTCTAGTCTGATGAATAGAGCTCTGAACTATAAAGACAAACAACCAGAATCTTAAAATTAGTGCTTTAGAATACACACAGTTGTATCTCTCTACCATCGTAGGTTTTTACATTGTTCAAAGCCATTTCCACTGAGTGTTAAATCCAGAATTTTCTATGCTTACAGCAGACACTCCCCTCCACTGTTCCCTGGTCCTCCCTGATGCCCAGACTTTGTAATTCCGTTCCTCTGAAGCCAGCATTTCCTTTCTAAAATCATGGAACATCACCTCCTTCTTGTGAAGACAAGAATATCTTTGTAAGAAAGATGACTAAAGAAACACTATAATACAATTGCCATTTATAGAAATACACGTTATGTATGTGCAATCCTAAACATAACGGATAAAAATTTTTTAAATTTTGGCCTGGCTTTGTGTAATGAAAAATATCTGCTTTTCTTTAAAATTCAGCATTACATTGAAACTGGTAAAATGACACATTTGTTTGGGCCTAAGGGCAAGTACTTTTCCAGTTTTTATAACTGTTAGTAAAACATCTGTCTGATTTTAAAGGCTGAAAGGCATGCTAATTATTTTCTTTAATTTTTAATTATTATTTTTAGTTGCAGTGATACCCTCACTAGTCTGAAGTGACTTATGAAACCTGTTTTATTTACAGTATACATTTCTAATTGAACTAAATTATACACATTGGATAGTACTCCATGGCATATAGAATTGGAAAACAAAATTGGATACTCCATACAGAATAAGACAACGCAAACTAGTGACAGTTTTGAAATTTACTGACTGACATACATGGCTTTATTTTTAAAACTAAACAAATGTCTCCATATTTAGAATTCATTATCTGAAGAGAGTGCCCTTCTGAGAATAGAATATAATTTTAGGTAGTTTGTAATCACCATGAAGAATAGCATTCTAATTTTACTAGCTGATACGTAGGTCTAGTTTGAAGGGCCACGTTGATGGCACCACAACCACGAGTGTTAGCCTGAAGAAAGGTTGCAGAACGGTGGGTGTAAAATCCCTCTACCATTTTGTAAAAATCTTTCGTCATGAAGGGAACTCATAAGGAAGATGGTGCAGACTTGCCGGAAGGTCCAGCCGGGTGGCTAGTGAACAAAGCATACACGGCTTCAGCAGTGATACATTCTGCCCCTCACTGTTGTCTAGGAAGCATCATGCCAAACATAAATTACCTGCGGAGAAACAGAACTCTGTTGCACCTTGCTTCCAAGAGCATTCTCACAAACATTGCACTTCCCCATTGCTGTGTAACAAAACATCTGAAAACTTAGTAGCTTAACATAACAATCATTTGTTTACACGTGTACACTTCTGGCAGGGCTCAGCTGGAAATCTTGTTTGTTTCTGCTCCCTGTGCCTTCCATTGGGGCTGCTAGACAACCTGTAGGGCCAAGCCACCCAAGAAGGTTTACCCACAAGGCTGGCAAGTTGGTTCTGGCTCTGCTGGCTTGGAATTCCACCAGCGCTGTCAGCTGAGTGCTTTGAGTTCCTTTGAATGTGAATTGCTTGGGCTTCCTCACAGCTTGGCAATAAGTATCCCAAAGAGTGTTCGCCGGCAGAAACTACAAGGCTATGAGGCAGCCATGAAAGTCCAAGGACATCACATTCTATTTGTCTAGCAAGTCAGTAACGCCAGTCGCCAGTCCATTTTTAAGTGGAGGAGAATTAGATTCCATCTCACAATGGGAGGACTAGACAAGAATTTGTTGCCATCCTTAACCTACTGCTGCAAAGGGGTGAATCGTGGGATTGGTGTCCATGCCCTGCTGGGGGGGCCGTCCGTATTCCAAGAGTCCTGCACAGTCCACTTGGAGGAGGCTTCCTGATTATAAATGCCACCACTTTTCCCACACACCTCTAACATGTAGGTAGTAGATACCATGGCTGGGCAATATACTAAATGCTTTATAGGCATTTTTAAGATTCCATCTGACAACAGTTCTTTTAGGTAGATGATGGAATTATCTGAGGTGCAGAAAGGTTAGGTTACTTGCCGAAGATTCATAACTAGTTGTTAGCAATCCAAGGTTCAAATGCAGACTCTCATGCTACAGTTCATACTCTAAACCACTATATAATGTAATCTCGTATGTGATGGCTCATCTCTCTCTCCTTCCTTTGACAAGCAGGCTATCAAAATACTACTCCCTCTGCTTCACCTAAAAGTCACATATGAAATGACTTCATTGAACACGGAAGTCTGATAATAAAGCGTTTCTCTAAAAAATCATCTTTTGAAAGCATTAGAGACCTAAAGGTCCCATGAAGATGGAGTACTGTGTTGAGACAGTGCAGTTTACAAGTAGAAAACAGATGCACATCGTGTCCTGAACAAAAGATGTCATAGGATGCTAGAAGATATGCGGTGGGGACTGACCAAGGATTTGGGTCAGCACCCGAGTCAGAAAAAGTATATGAACCATAGTCGAGAAGTGCTAAGGTTACAGTCAGGAAAGCATTAACAAGAGTCAGATCTGATGACAGAAATATAAACCAAAGAATGATTAGTGAGATGAAATGTTCCACTGACTTTGTAAACTTCCAGTATTCTCCTTTCCAAATCCCTGCCTCTTATGCAGTTTCCTCCATCCGTCTAGGACTTTTATCCTGATGCTTATCTGCTCTGAAATCTGTTGTTGTTAGGCTCCCCCAGAGACTACAATTTGCCTGTAAACTGGACATTTCTGCAGCACTGACAGCATGTTTCCTCGTACTTGCACCTTCTTGTTTTCCCCTTCCTGCTGACGGTAGACTGGTCTGGCTTGGGCACCGCCAAAGACAAAACATGAAGTCCCTGATAAACAGCTTGATGCTTCATACAATGTCCCTGTCCTTACTGACTGCCATAGTAGCCAAAATAGCCAGTAAACTATTTTAATAGTTACTATATTATGTCAAAAACTTATCAGAAGTTTTTCCCCATATGGTTCTAATATATAGAAATTTTGCATCCTTTTATTTAAATTGCTGTCAACTGACTTCCAAAGGATTGTACAACACATTAAATCGTATTGTATATATAGGTATTACTTTCATTATACCGTTAATTGCTTCTCTTCTGTGTCATTCATTAATAGTCTTTATGTTTGCCAAAAAATCATATTCAAAGAATTATATTTCCCTGCTCATTTCTATTAAAAATTCAAAGGTGTATCCTAGTGGAAAATATTTGGCTTGAGGTTGTCAGTATATCACACATTATGAGAGTAAAGAAGAAGTGTTTAATGTTCTGATTAAACCCAATTATACTAAGTCTATTAATGATATTGAGTTGTACTTGTTCTAAATTCAAAATATTGGGAAAGAATCATGTTGTTATTTTGATATTATTCCTGCTTTGTCCTTTAGAAATTTGATTAAGTTTTATGTCAGTCTCAGACTGATTTTTCTGCTTTTAACTTTTCTTTATTACCCTGTATTCTTCCTAGTATGTGAATTTACTGACCCTTCAGATGTATTCTCATTAGGTGTACTTGTATGGTTCATTAAAGTGTCCTTAGACAGATAGGGATCACACAGGTATGCAATGTCCGATCCTTCTCTAAAGCAAAGGAGTCGTGCCCCAGTGACTTTAGGGGCATTCACTTGTCATGCAGTTGGCTTTTGGCCAAAGAGATGAACAAATTAGTAGAGTGTACCTGTGTTGGCCCTGTTCCTAGTCTCATTTACGTAATTGATGTCTGGTGGCCTCATTATAGATCATTAGCATATCAACGTTGTGTCTGAGCCTGCTTGTGTAAAGTGCTGCTTGTTTTCAGGTGTTAGCAATTTACCATAACATATAAAGCAAGAGAACGTGGACATTCTACCTGGATCATTGGGAAATGAAGATGGTAGCATAGGGGGCTCAAATCCAGTAACTCTTAGAGTTCCTTTGTGTTTGAAATAGTTAATAACATGTTTGGATTTATATTAGACTGTTTTTCTGTAAGAGAAAAGATAAGTGTTTTGTTTATAATGGTCTCTACATATACGATTCTTTTAAATATTTAAGTTCCTTCACATTAATTTCATTTTCAAAACTTTTATGTCTAATTAACATACATATTTGTTCTTATCTATGACCAATAGTAATTTTTGTATTAAATACAATGGATTTTTAAGCCAAAAAATTACATATTTAGAGATGGTTTTTATTTTAGTAAAATAATTGAGGGTAAGAATTGACTGTCTTACAGTCCTTGGGAAGAATCCTGATTACTTTATAGCCAATCTGAAATACAAGCTGAAATTCTCTATCCCAGAATTATCCTCATGAAGTGTCATTAGACTGCCAGTTGTTTATGATATGAAACAAAAGAGTGTTAGAGATACTTCTTATCCACTTAGCACTTCTAATTTAAGGTAGATTATACAGGGATCTTACTGTAACATTTACTATCATAAATATAGAATAAAAAGAAATAAAGTTATTTTAAGAAGTAAAAGAAATAGATGCAGATAAGTTACATTTTGTGCAAAGGATGTATGTCTTTAGAAGTGGAAAAATAGGTGTGCCTGGGTGGCTCAGTTGGTTAAGAGTCCAACTTTGGCTCAGGTCATGATCTCATGGTCTGTGGGTTCAAGGCCCGCATCGTGCTGAGCTGTCAGCACAGAGCCTGACGCCTGCTTCGGATTCTGTGTCTTCCTCTCTCTCTGCCCCTCCCCTGCTCATGCTCTGTCTCTCTCAAAAATAAATACACATTAAAATTTTTTTTAAAAGAAATGGAAAAAAAAACCCGGTTCTAGGCCTCTATTTGTTATAACCATAACCTGCCACTTAATTCTTCACAGTAAAATCTGTTCTATTCATAAAATCAAAAGGATTAAAAAAAAGTACCATAGTGTAATTGTGCCTTTTTATCCCTGAGAGTAAATATTTTGTCATTTCAATTTTCTAACCCCAGTGCTCCAGGTCTAGTATGTAGTAAGTACTAAATTAACATGCAAGTACTAAATGAATGTATAAAATTCACCCTTACTTTTTTAAAAATAAAGTTTTTGTATTTTTATCTAATTACCAAAATGAGAATGTATTAATTGTGAAGCACAGACAAATAATGAAGAAAAGAAAATAGAAATCATTGGTAATATTAACTTTTCCCATCTTGTTAACAAGAATATTCTCTATTTGAATCTATGCATTTATACTTTTTAAAAATTAAAATATGGTGATACTCTAAATAATTGATAACTTGCGTTTTTCACTTAAACACGAACATTTTCCCAACACATTAAATATCCTGTGCTTCATTTTCTTCTTGATACCCAATAGTAACTACTATGTAGTGAGTCCTAAGTGGGTGCCAAAATGAATTCTCTATTAAGACCTATAAATACTTTAGGTAGTTTACTCTCTGAGGTAGACACTAGTTCTGTTTTAGCAATATAGAAATTGAGGTTCAGAGACACTGTCACTTAGCAAGGTGAAACAGGTACTAACAGACAGAAGAAAGATTTGAATTGAAGCTGCCTGACTTCACAGTGCACACCTTTAACTCCTATAATGTATCATCACCCAATACTAAGGCAAATTTACTTACATAGTACTCCATTTTGACCTTTAGATGGTCCATTCTTTACTATTACTACATTGAGGCTTGTCTGAGGACAGAAAGGGAAGAAAGAAAGGAGTGAACAAGGGTCAAGTGGGAATTTTTAGGGGTGATAGATATTCATTATCTTGATTGTGTCAATAGTTTCAGAAGCACAAATGCTCCTTGAATTGTGTCGGGGTTACACCCCAACAAGCTCATTTTAAATTGAATATATTGTAAGTTGAAAATGTACTTAATACACCTAACATACTGAACATTATAGCTTAGCCTAGCCTACTTTAAACGTGCTGGGAACACTTAGCCTAAAGTTGGGCAAAAGTATCTAATAGGAAGCTTATTTTATAATGAAGTGTTGAGTATCTCATGTAATTTATTGACTCCTCTACTGAAAGTGAAAAACAGAATGATTGTATGGGTACAGAGTGGTTCTGGTGTATTGGTTCTTTCCCCATGTGATCATGTGGCTCACTGGGAGCTGTGGCTCACTGCTGCTACCCAGGATCACAAGAGAATATTGAACTGCATATCACAGTCTGGGAAAAGATGAAAATTCAAAATTTAAAGTATAGTTTCAACTGAATGCAGATTGCTTTTGCCGTATCCTAACGTTGAAAATCATTAAGTTGAACCATCATAAGTTGCGAAATGCCTGTATATACATACAGTGAAACTCAAAAAACTAACCTGATGTGTAGCTTCATAGGCATTGATTATATGTAAACAAAGCTATAGAAAATGTTTGAAAAGAAAACTACACTGAGATAATGTTCCCATGTAAAGATTTGACCATATCTATGGTTTATCTATGATAAAATTCTTGAAGTTTTTTGAGGAGATCAAACTTACTCATATTATTTTTATAGGCATACACATGTGCACCAGAAATGTTATATGAATGTACACTTCTTCAATGAGTGTATGGAAATATTTGTTCTAAAGTAAGAAAATAATAATAACTATTATTAGTATAAAATAGTATTTATTATAAAATATTAATTATAAAATAATTAAGAAAATATTTGTTCTAAAGTAAGAAAATATGATACTGTGTATCATATATTCTACTAAGTGCTTTATTATCTGCTTTAATCTTCATGTCACCAATTTAGATGAGATATAAAAAACAAATACTCAAAACATTACACAGCTTGACCATGGTAATATGGCTAGTAAATAGTAGATGAAAGATACAAATAGTAGATGAAGGATATGATCCTCAGGCACCCAAACTATACTGCCCTGTTCTCTACTCTCACAAATGCAAGGTATTCACTAAATCCATGTGTCTATATTGTAGAAAGAAAGATGGGAGGAGAGGCAGTGAAGGAGAGGAGAGGAGAGGAGAGGAGAGGAGAGGAGAGGAGAGGAGAGGAGAGGGAGAATCCCAAGCAGGCTACAGGCTCAGTGCAGAGCCCAACACAGGGCTCAATCCCACAACCCTGGGATCATGACCTGAGCTGAAACCAAGATTAGGATGCTTAACTGACTGAGCCACCCAGGCGCCCACTAAACCCTTCTGTTTTGTATACACCTTTTGCAAAGCTGTGACCAAAGGATAAAGGGAAGTGCCAAAAGAATACATAATAGGGAGGGTTCATTCATAAATAGGGTGACTATATAAATTTTCATCCAAACTCATACAATTATAATATGAAAAGGGGTGCTGTTAATAATTAATCTGGAAAAACAAGTATAAAGAGAATATCACCTGGGAAAATAAGGAAAAGAAAAAGTGGAGAAAGGCATGCATTTTAAAATATTTAAAATATTAAAAATATTATTTACCAAGCACGGAATAAGTACCAGTCTATGCAGGTTTATCTCATTTTACTCCTCACGATGGCCCTTGAGATATTTGTGGTCAGTTTCCTCAAAAGAATACAAATGCAGGGCGCCTGGCTGGCTCAGTCAGAGGAGCTTGTAACTCTTGATCTCAGGGTCATGTGTTTGAGCCCCACATTGGGGGTAGAGATTACTAAAAGAAATAAACTTAAAAAAAAAAGAATATAAATGCTCTGAGAAGTTAAGTGCTTGGGCAACTTCTCACAAAATTAGTGACTAGAATTAGCCAATTCTACCCAATTCCAAAGCCTATCATTACTCTATTAGCTTTCTTTCTATATGTAAATAAAACAAGGTTAATATGTTCTCAAAAAAGCAAATAACTAAAGTTAAGAGAGCTATTCTAAGATTTATCATAAAGGAAAAAAAAATGTTTTCCTTTTTTCTTATTCTTTTTTTAAATTGAGCTAAAATTGGTATATACCACTATATAAGTTTCAGGTGTACAACATTATAATTTGATATTTGTATATGTTACAAAATGATCACCACCAAAAGTCTAGTTACT
Source organism: Panthera leo (assembly GCF_018350215.1). Taxonomy (NCBI): domain Eukaryota; kingdom Metazoa; phylum Chordata; class Mammalia; order Carnivora; family Felidae; genus Panthera; species Panthera leo. Next base: position 131,515,563 of record NC_056680.1, read on the forward strand.
ATTCAATACCACACAATTAACCCCCTTAGCCATTTCATCCACTCTTCAGCCCCCCTTACCCTCAACCTGTTCTCTGTATCTGTAAGTTTTTGATATTGTTTTGTTTGCTTGTTTGTTTTATATTTTACATATGAGTGAAATCATATGGTATGTCTCCCTCTGTCTTACTGATTTCACTTAGCGTAGTATCTTCATGGTTCATTCAGTTGTCAGAAATGGAAAAATTTTGTTCTTTTTTATGGCTGAGTAGTAATCCTTTGTATGTACCACATCCTCTTCATCCATCCATCCATCCATCCATCCATCCATCCATCCATCCATCTGTCATTCTCTTTATTCAATTAGGTTGTTTCCATATCTTAGCTATTGTAAATAATGCTGCAGTGACCATAGGGATGCACACATCTTTTAAATTAGCATTTTCATATTCTTTGGATAAATACCCAGAAGTGGAATAATGGATCATATGGTAAATCTATTCTTAATCTTTGAGGACTCTCTGTACTATTTTCCATAGTGGATACACAAATTTGCATTCACCAGAAATGAATATGTACATTTTCCCCACATTCTCTCCAACATTTGTTGTCTCTTGTCTTTTTGACAATAGGCATTCTAACAAATGCAAAGTGATATTTCATTGTAGTTTTGATTTGCATTTCCCTAATAATTAGCAATGAACATCTTTTCATGTGCCTGTTGGCCATATCTACATCTTCTTAGGAAAAATGTTTAGATCCTCTGCCCATTTTTTTAATTCTTTTACTCAGATATCACCTCACGCCAGTCAGAGTGGCCAAAATGAACAAATCAGGAGACTATAGATGCTGGCGAGGATGTGGAGAAATGGGAACCCTGTTGCACTGTTGGTAGGAATGCAAACTGGTGCAGCCACTCTGGAAAACAGTGTGGAGGTTCCTCAGAAAATTAAAAATAGACCTACCCTATGACCCAGCAATAGCACTGCTAGGAATTTACCCAAGGGCTACAGGAGTACTGATGCATAGGGGCACTTGTACCCCCATGTTTATAGCAGCACTCTCAACAATAGCCAAATTATGGAAAGAGCCTAAATGTCCATCAACTGATGAACGGATAAAGAAATTGTGGTTTATATACACAATGGAGTACTACATGGCAATGAGACAGAACGAAATATGGCCCTTTGTAGCAACGTGGATGGAACTGGAGAGTGTGATGCTAAGTGAAATAAGCCATACAGAGAAAGACAGATACCATATGGTTTCACTCTTATGTGGATCCTGAGAAACGTAACAGAAACCCATGGGGGAGGGGAAGGAAAAAAAAAAAAGAGGTTAGAGTGGGAGAGAACCAAAGCATAAGAGACTGTTAAAAACTGAGAACAAACTGAGGGTTGATGGGGGGGTGGGAGGGAAGAGAGGGTGGGGGATGGGTATTGAGGAGAGCACCTTTTGGGAGGAGCACTGGGTGTTGTATGGAAACCAATTTGACAATAAATTTCATATATTGAAAAAAAAATTAAGTTTATTTATTTTGAGAGAGAGAGAATTCCAAGCAGTCTCCATACCAGCAGCACAGAGGTGGATGTGTGACTCATACTCATGAACCGTGAGATCATGACCTGAGCTGGAACCAAGACTTGGATGCTTAACTGACTGAGCCACCCAGCTGCCCCTGCCAATTTTTTAATTTTTTTATTTGTTGAATTGTATAAGTTCTTTATATATTTTGGATATTAGCCTCTTATCACATATATGATTTGCAGATATCTTTCTCCAGTCAGTAGATTGCCTTTGCATTTTGATGATGCTTTACTTCACTGTGCAGAAGCTTTTTAGTTTGAGATAGTCCCATTTGCTTATTTTTGCTTTTGTTTCCCTTGCTTTTGAAGTCAAAGCCACCAACATATCACTAAGACTGATATCAAGGAGCTTATCATCAATGTTTTTTTCTAGGAATTTTTATGGTTTCAAGTCTTAAATTCAAGTGTTTAATCTATTTTCAGTTAATTTTTGTGCATGGTCTGAGACAGTAGTCTAGACCATTCATTCTTTTGCGTGCAGCTGTCCACTTTTCCTGACACCATTTATTAAAGCAACTGTCCTTTCTCCATTGTGTATTCTTTCTTTTGTTGTCATAAGTTAATTGACCCTGTATGTGTGGGCTTATTTCTGGGCTTTTAGTTCTGTTCCACTGATTTAAACATCTGTTTCTTTATGTCAATACCATACTGTTTTGAACACTATAGCTTTGTAGTACAGTTTAAAGTGTGGTAGTGGCTTTGTTCTTCTTTTCGAGATTTCTTTGGCTTTTAAGGATCTTTTGTAGTTCCCTACACAGCTTAGAATTACTTGTTCTAGTTCTATGAATAATGCCATTGGAATTTTGTTAGGAATTGCATTGAATTTGTAGATTATTTTGGTATGGACATTTTGACAATATTGATCCCTCAAAATCTTGAGCACAAAATATCTTTCCAATTATTAATCTTCATTTTTTTCATTAGGCTTAGAGTTTTCAGAGTACAGGTCTTTTACTTCCTTGGTTAAATTTATTCCTGATTGATGCAATAGTAAATGGCATTGCTTTCTTAATTCCTCCTTCTGATAGTTTGTCATTAGTGATATAAGTTTCACATATTTTTATATTGATTTCATTTCTTGTAATTTTATGGTATGTGTATTAGTTCTAATAGTTTTTTTGGTGGAGACTTTAAGGTTTTCTATACATAGTATCATGTCATCTGCAAATAGTGACATCTTTACTTCTTCCTTTACAATTTGTATGCTTGTTATTTCTTTTTCTTGCCTTATTGTTGTGGCCATGACTTCCAATACTATGTTGAATAAAAGTGATAAAAGTGGGCATTCTTGTCTTCTACCTAATCTTAGAGGAAACCCATTTTTTAATTTTTTTTATTGTTTTCAGTTTTCCACCATTGACTGTGATGTTAGATGTGGGTTTGTCTTATATGCCCTTTATGATGCTAGGTATGTTCCCTGTGTACCCACTTTGTTGAGAATTTTTATCATAAATGGAAGTTGACATTCGTCAAATGTTTTTTCTGCATCCATTGAGATGATAATATAATTTTTATCTTTCTTTTTGTTTTTGTGGTCTATCATGTTGTTTGATTTGTGGATGCTGAAACATTCTGCATCCCTTGAATAAATCCCACTTGATCATGATATATGATTCTTTTATTTTATTACTGTATTACTGGGTTAAATTTGCTAATATTTTTTTGAGGATTTTTGCATCTGTGTTCCTTAGGGATATTGGCCTATAATTTTCTTCTTCTTCTTCTTCTTCTTCTTCTTCTTCTTCTTCTTCTTCTTCTTCTTCTTCTTCTTCTTCTTCTTCTTCCTCTCTCTCTCTCCCCTTCCCTCCCTCGTCTGTGTGTGTGTGTGTGTGTGTGTGTGTGTGGTGTCTTTGTCTGGTTTTGGTACCAGGATAATGCTGGACTCATGAGTTTGGAATGGTCCCTCCTTTTTAAATCTTTGGGTGCATTTTAGAAGGATGTGTATTAAATCTTTGAATGTTAGGAAGAATTCACCAGTGAAACTGTCTGGTTTTGGACTTTTGTTTATTGGGAGGTTTTACGTTACTGATTCAACCTTCTTACTGGAAATTGGTCTATCCAGATTTTTTGTTTCTTCATGATTCAATCTTAGAAGATTTTGTTTCTAGGAATTTATTTATTTCTTCTAGCATGTCCAAAGTGTTTCTGTATAAGTGTTTGTATTAGTTTTTATGATCCTTTGTATTCCTGTGGTATCATTTGTAACTTCTCTTTTGTTTCTGTTTTTATTCATTTGAACCCTCTTTTTTTCTTGTTTACTTTAGCTAAAAGTTTGTCAACTTTAGATTTTCAAAGAACCAGCTCTTAGTTTCATTGAGATTTTTTGTTGTTTGTTTAGTCTTTATTTAATTTATTTCCTTTCTGATCTTTGTTATTTCCTCCCTTCTACTAACTTTCGGCTTTGTTTTTTCTTCTTTTTCTGGTTTCCTTTATGTATAAAGTTAGATTGGTTGTGATTTTTCTTGTTTCTTGAGGTAGACCTATGTAGGTCTGAACTTCCTTCTTATATCTGCTTTGCTATCTCACATACATTTTGGTATGCTGTATTTCTGTTTTCATTTGTTGCTAGGTAGTTTTTTAAAAACTTCCTCTGATTTCTTTAATGACCCATTGGTTTTTCAGTATCTGGTTGTTTTATCTCTACACTTATGTGTTTTATCCAGTTTTTTTTATAATTAATTTTTTTAAGTTTATTTATTTTCAGAGAGAGATTGAGAGAGAGAGAGAGAGAGAGAGAGAGGCACAGTGAGAAGGAGACAGAATCCTAAGCAATGGGGCTCAATCCCATGAACTATGATATTATGACCTGAGCTGAGATCAAGAGTTAGACACTTAACCAACTGACTCTCCCAGGTGCCCCTTGTAATTGATTTCTAATTTCATGTCATATGATCATAAAAGATGCTTGATTTGATTCCAGTCTTCCTGAATTTATTGAGTCTTGTTCTGTGGTCTAACAGGTGATCTATTCTGGAAAATGTTCCATGTGTCTTTGAGAAGACTATGGATTCTTCTGCTTTTGGATGGACTTTTTGTATATATTTAATAAGTCCATCTGGTCTAATGTAAAGTTTAAAGCTTATTTTCTGTCTGGATTATGTATCCAATGATGTAAGGAAGATGTTAAAGTCCCCTAGGATTATTGTATTTCTATCAGTTTCTCCCTTTAGGTCTATGAGTATTTGTTCTATATATTTTGGTGCTTCCATATGGGATGCATATACATTTATAAATGTTATATCTTCCTGCTGAATTGACCCCTTTATAATAATATAATGCTCTTCATTGTCTTTTATTTTTGTTTTAAAGTCTATTGTTTTCTTTTTTTAAATTTTTTTAAATGTTTATTTATTTTTGAGAGAGAGAAAGAGTGTGAGTGGGGGAGGGAGGGGAGAGAGAGGGAGACACAGAATCTGAAGCAGGCTCCAGGCTCTGAGCTGTCCATTTAGCCCCTCTGTGTCTTTTGGTTAGAGAATTTAGTCCATTTACATTTATTTTTTTAATGTTTATTTATTTTTTAAAGAAAGAGAGCAGGGAAGCAAGGGAGGGCAGAAAGAGGGGAAGATAGGTGGTCAAGTGAGGGAAGGGCAGAGAGAGGAGACAGAGGATCCAAAGCAGGGTCTGCACTATCAGCTGAGAGCACAGAGCCCAGTGTGGGGCTTGAACTCCCAAACCATGAGATCATAACCTGAGCTGAAACCAAGAATTGGAAGCTTAACCGATTGAGCCACCCAGGTGCCCCAGTCCATTTACATTTAAAGTTATTGGTAGATATGTATTTATTGCCACTTTGTTGTTTTTTTGGCTGCTTTTGAAGTTTTTCTCTGTTCCTTCCTTCTTTCTTCCCTTGTAGTTTGATGGCTTTCTTCAGCATTATATTTAGATTTCTTTCTCATTTTCTTTTATGTATTTACTGTATGTTTTTGCTTTATGTTTATTATAGGATTCACATGTAACTTCCTATGCATATAATGGTTAGTTTTAAGTTGGTAGGAGCTTAAATTTAACACATTCCAAAACTTTGTATTTTTATACTCTCTTCCTCAATTTTATATTTTTGATGCCATGTTTTACATCTTTTTATTTTATTCATCCCTTAATTAATTATTATAGTTTTAGTTAATTTTACTATTGTAATTTTTAAAAAAATTTTATTTATTTTTGACAGAGAGATACAGCACGAGTTGGGGAGGGGCAGTTAGAGAGGAAGGCACAGAATCTGAAGCAGGCTTCAGGCTCTGAGCTGTCAGCACAGAGCACAATGTGAGGCCAAACTCACAAACTGCAAGATCATGACCTGAGCCAAAGTCAGACACTTAATCAACTGAGCCATCTAGGTGCCCCATAATTTTACTACTTTTGTTGTTTAACCTTCATACTTGCTTTATAAGTAATTGGTCCAGTGCCCTTACTATATATTTATCTTTTCCAGTAAAAATTTTATGTCCATATGTTTTCTTCTTATTCATTGGTATGATTTATTTTCAATTTAAATAACTCCTTTTAACATTTATTTTAAGGCCACTTTAGGGGTGATAAACTCCCTTAGTTTTTGCTTATATGGAAAACTCTTAATTTCTCCTTCAATTCTGAGTGATATCTTTGCAGGGTAGAAAATTCTTGGATTTTTTTTTAAATTTTATTTATATGACAATGGATATTAACCAAACCTATTGTAATTGTTTTGCAAAATATATAAATCAAATCATCATGCTGTATGTCTTAAACTTATACAGTGATATATTTCTTAATAAAACTGGGATAAAGCAATTATTTGTCATAAATTGTAAAAGAAAAGATTAGATATCTAGAATGCTCAATATGATTAAGATAACTATGTGGATCTTCAACATCTTTTTTTTTTACTCTTTCTTTTATGTCTCAGTTACAAGTACATTTATTTTTTAATTGGAATTCAAGAATTTGTCCATGTAATCTGTATACATCTGTGTAGTCATGCTGGCATGGAGTCTTAGAATCAAATAATTTTCATGTTGCAGAAAAACTGATCTCCAGAACAGTATTTAATCCAGTGGTTCTCAAATACAACCTGTGGATAAGTGCCAACCATAACAAAGTGGCTTGTGACAAACAAACAAACAAAAAACCTCCAAATGGAATGTTCTTTTGATCATTACCTCCCTTACTGGGAAAAATATACAGTTGGAATCCCAACATTCTTCCCAGTTTTGTCTTGTCTTCTCTTCTTCCTCCTCTTCTTCTTTTTCTTTCCCTCTTCTTCCTCCACCTCCTCTTCCTTCTCCTAGAAATGTATAAGTTGTTGAATTCAACATGCTGATATGCTCCAGTCAAAGTCAGTCCTCTTTTCTTGCAGAAGAAAAAAATGGACCATTGGGATATTAAACTTGTTAGAGTACCCAATTGTAGCTATGGTTTTCATGCCTGGGCTAGGTGCTTTTTATATATTGCTCATTTATACTTAACAATATCTATGTAACTATTCTTATATATGTTATATTTGAGAAAACTGAAGTTAAGAAAATTTCAAATGGCTTGCCCCAAAATCATGGAATATAAGTGGCAGAGCTCAGAGTTCAAGCTTAGAACTGCAGAAACATGCTTTTTCTCCCCCACAGTTGCCTCAAAGAGGCTTTGTTATCTCCTGATCCACTGATCTTCCCATTTTCCTCAGTTTGTCCATTTTATCTACATCTCCTTGTACACAATTTTAGAATTAGGCAATAATTAAATCAGTAATATAACACTATTTTCATTTGACATTTCACAATCCTCAATAGGACAATTAGCCTAGAAAATACAATTATACGTAGTGTATAGTCCTTTTGTTTATCAGGCAAATTTTGATGACAACAAATGATGTTAAAATAATACTTTCAGAGCAAGCAATTTATAAATTTAAGGTGATAGATTATTCAAGCTTCATAGGTCACACAAATTTCTAATAAAATAAAAGTAATAAGACAATCTCCTGAAATTTGTTGTAATATTAACTTGGTGCCTTATTTTGAGGCACAGTAAAGTAAAAGTTCATCAGTTTTCCCTCAGATACTCAAAATAATGTGATATTTAAGGCAATTACCAGTTTCTAAGTATTTATTTGTGTTCCTTAAATGAATCAGGAAAATACCTTAATATTTATTGGATGTTCACAATAGGGAAAATGGTCAACCAGAGGCTGTGAAGTACAAAAATCATATGATAAGGTTAGTGTTTTGCAGAGGCTTATATTTTAATAGGAAGGGAAATGACATACATGGTGCTTCCATCAAGTGGAATTAAGGGATCCAGTAGCTTTCTCTTTGGGGACTCACTATTTACTATTTTGAGTTGTAATCATTTTTGTACAATGACTTATCTCCCCTACCACACTGGAACTTCTTGGTTGAAATGATTGTACCTTATCCTTATTTGTAATTCCCACTAACAGTGTATCACATAGTGAGTAGCCCATAAATAGCTTTGGAATGAATAATATACAGAACACTAAGAATACAAGACTCTATATCTGTAGGTCTTGTGTTTTTTCTTATTTCTTGAGGTAGACCTGTATTGCTCTGAACTTCCTCTATATCTCTTCTGCCCAAATGCATGGAACTGGAAGCAAGTGCTCTAGAAGTTCGTGGGGATTGGGTTGCTCAGGAGAGTTTCCACAGAGAATTTAGCTGAGTGAAAATGTGGAAAAAAGAAAAGCAGAGAAATAGTGGTGGTGGTGGAGCATTCCAGGTGGTAGAAAAGCAGGTAAGATGTTTATGTTACAGTTTTTATTATAATAAGCAGAAAAAATGCTTATTTATTTTACAGAGAGGGAGAGTGTGAGTAAGGGAGAGGGGCAGAGGGAGAGAGAGAATCCCAAGCAAGTTCCACAGCATGGAGCCAGACACGGGGCTTGAACCCAAAACCCTGGGATCATGACCTAAGCTGAAATAAATGGGTGCTCAACTGACTGAGCCACCCAGGTGCCCCAAGAAAAGATGGAAGAAGATGCATTCTTTTTCATAAATGAATATGTTTCTTTCTATTTTTTTCCCTGCTTTCCTCCCAGAGAATGTAATTCTGTGTTTTAGAACCTGGGCTCTCTAGGTAACCTGACTTGCTACAAATCCTCTTTCAGCCATTTACTGTAGGTACTTGGTTAAATTACTTTATAGCTAGAATATAGGATCTACTCCTGTCCAAGACACAAAATAACAGTGGCTGATTACAGTATACAAGTTTGTTTTCATAAAAGTCCAACTGGTATAGTGGCTGTTTTAGTTATATTCTTGTATGACAAACTGCCTCAGAACTTTGGGGTCTCAAAAAAAGCTATTGATTCAAGGGTGTGAAATTTGGGCAAGGCTCAGTGAAGAGGGCTCATCTGTGCTTCATATCATGTCAGCTGGGCTGACTGAAGTGGTTCTTGAGCATTCAAGATCTCCTACATCATATGTCTCATGTGTTTATGTTGGCTGCAGCTAAAGCCTCTTGCTTCTCCTACACGTAACCTCTCTCTCTTTCTGCGGTCGCTCATCATTTGGCAGTCTAGCATGAGCTTCTTGATGTGGGTGCTGGCTTCCAGCAGGGTGCAAACAGAGGCTTCAAGGCCTCTTAAGGTCTAGCCTGAAAGTCATAATGTCATTTCTCTTGCATTGTATTGGATAACCCAGGTCACAGCCCAGATTTAAAGGGAGGGAATATCTCTGGATGATAGGGTTGGCAAAGTAACAATACAAAAGGACTTGTAGAACAGGAGGAATTACCGGAGCTATCTTTGGAAATAATCTGTCAAAATGAATTGGCTCTCTGAGGTCTTAAGGGGCCCTTACTGCTTTTTTTATCTTGCTTTGCTATCTCTAGAGTGTTGCTCTCCTTTGTGTGGTCCAAGATGACTCATCGCTGTATTTTCTTTGCATCCAGAAGGCAAGGAAACACATGGAATAGCATAGCCAGGATTCAGGTCTTTATCACAAGACCAACCTGGTTAGAAGCATGAAAATAAATAAAGTCTTTGTTCTGGATGTCCGTAAGACACCTGAAAGTTTCATGAGAGACAAATGGAGAATGGATATTGAGGGACAATTTATTATCTCTGTGACAAATTACTTAACTTCTCTGACTCTCAGCTTCTTTCTGTGTGAATCGGGGATGAAAGCTGCACCTACTTCATAGGGCTGTTGTGAAGGTCATTGGGCAGTATGTCTGAGAACTTAGCAGAGTATCTGGGGGCAAATGTTAGCCATCACCATTTTTTGGTTAAAAGTCACAGAATCCCTGCCACCTTTCAGGCACTGTTCTAGACTCTTAATGTACAAAGGTGCATAAGATACTTTTCCACACCTGGAGAACTAAAACTCTCCTGAGGAAGACACTTCAAAATAAATAATTGCAGCATGAGGTGAGTGGTAGTGTGGAAACATGGATAAAGAACTGTGGAGATGGGTGGGAAGAGAGAAGAAAGGCAGGGATTCCAAAAGGAGCTAACACTTAAGGTTGACCATGAAAATTGGGTCAAAAATGACTTACTTCAGAGGCACTAATCAGTGTGGCATATTTAGGAAATGGTCAAGAGGCTGATTACCACTGACTTGTAGAATTGTGAAAGATGAGCTTAAAGAGAGGAGATAGGGTCAAATTGTGAAGCACCTTATGTCTGATACCCATGAGTTTGGGTGTAATACAGCTTCTCCTGAATCTCCTTTAGCTTCAGATATTGAGATAATAATAGCATAGGATCATGGTGAGGAATAAGTGATAATATAAGGTACAAAGTACCAGTCCCGGACATATATTAAGCCCCTAATAAGCATTAGCTATTGTTAAAGTGATGATGATGATGATGATGATGATGATGATGATGATGATGGAGGATAAGAAATCAAATATGAAGTGTTTCTAAGATAAACTTGGTTAATGTTTAAAAGAGTGATAGATGGTAACCTTACTTTGGGATTTCTAGTCATTAATGAGATATGAAATTCAAAGTGGATTGGAAAACAAATACAGTATTACAAATACTGAGTTTGAGATACTTTCAAAATGTCTAATGAGCAAGAGGTATAAGGAGTCAGTTTAAAATATTTGTCTGGAATATAGAGGAAAGGTCAGAGTTAGAAATAAAGAATTGCCAGGTATTGGCATCTCCCACTTAGAAGAGAAATGAGTTTGGTCATCCTGGGAATAAATAGAAAACAAGTCCAAGAAAAATGAGAAAAGGGTGATTGCTATCTCCAGGTAGCCTTCAAAAGTCCGTTTTAGCTATTGTGAGTTGGGGGTATACTTCAGTGCTGATAGAATGAGAAAAATTAGTTGGCATTAATTCTATGGTGATATGCAGTCATATCCCCCACCAGATATACCAAGGGCCTATCTCCACAATACAGTTGGAATAAGGACATATCCTGTTCCTCTGACTAGACAGTGGGCAGGGGACTCCTAGAGCTCCAGGGTTCTAGTGAAGGATCAGACGGTCGTGGGGTCCCTTGGCTGTTGTAATGATCTCCTAGAAGCTTTCTTCACATTCATTTTTGGATCCTTTTGAAACATTCTCTTCAGTGCAGCCTTACTGATTAGTTTAAAAAACAAAACAGGGCACCTGGGTGGCTCAGTTGGTTGGGCGTCTGACTTCAGCTCAGGTCACGATCTTGTGGTCCGTGAGTTCGAGCCCTGCGTCGGGCTCTGGGCTGATGGCTCAGAGCCTGGAACCTGCTTTCCGATTCTGTGTCTCCCTCTCTCTCTGCCCCTCCCCCGTTCATGCTCTGTCTCTCTCTGTCTCAAAAATAAATAAACGTTAAAAAAATTTTTAAAAAAATAAAAAACAAAACAAAAACAAATCTGATTCTGACTTAAAATCGTGTAAAGGATTCCCATTGATCTGGGGATGAAGAAGAAAACCCTGCCTACCTCACGTCCTCTTGCCATCATTCACTCATAAGCAGATAGACTTCTGTAATCATGGACTGTGCCATCCTCCTTTTACCCAACCCTGTGTTTGCCTAGGATGCTCTCTCCCCTCCCTGCTTTTACCTGGGTAGCCCCTGCAACTTTCCTTTCTGAGTTCAGCTGGTAGTTCTCTTACTCAAGAAAGCTTTCCCTGACTTTCCAGACCCAGTCAGGTCCTCTTGGTAGATGTGCCCACAGAATCTTTGTGGTATTCAGCCTAATTATGACTGAAGTTCTACTTGTGCAAATAATGGTTGGATAATTCTTTTCTTCACACCACTGACATTATAGCTCCTCCACAACAGAGAAAAAGTCTGTCTTATCTACTAGTGAGGCTTGACTCACTCCTGCCTCCACCTCCAATGAGGAACAGATTGAGAAGTAGACACAGGAGTCAGACTGTCAAGATAACAGCTTTACTAATGCTAATTCTTTTTTAGAGAATCCAGCCTGATCTGTGGTCCAAATTAGGCTTCCTACTCATTCTCTCAGATTTGAACTTATTTACAGAAACATCAGAAGAAAAAAGGGATAACCGCAGGCCTCTCTGCTCCATCTGTGGTGATTTCTGGTACCTACAAGAGTTCCTTGTTTAGAATAGTTGCCTGCTTACATGGCATGGCTTGTTACCTTTCGATTTTTTTTTCTCTTTTAACCGATGTCTTCTTACTTCAGATAAGCGTTTCTAACATTCCTAATCAAGTGCACAGTAATTACTTACGGTTTCTCCTTTACGCTTCTTTCCCTGCACATAACACACAGCATAATAAACAGTCCTTTAAGGTTTCTTAAAGGTTTTACTACAAACAGCAGCGGGGAAAACTGTAGGAAGTAAAACAACTTTCTCCTGTATCCCCCTGCTTTCTGCTTGTTAAAGCTTTTCAAGCTTTACTTTTTTCTCACTTTGTATTGAAGAGCAAAAGCACAAAAACATACTAATAGTAGAGTTTGTTTACCAAACGCAGGACATTTTAGAACTGAGAGGAAGACTGAGTGCAGGCTACCTTCGGTCACATAGGTTCTAACAGCTACTTCAGAGTTGAGGGCTTCCCCTGGACCACCACGGTTTTGTGAAAGGAGCCAGGGAGCATGGCCAGGACACAGGAAAGGCAGAAGCAACTGTCCAGTCTTCCTTCTTTTCTTCCACTTTTGCTGCTTTGTCTCTGAAGATGCCATGCTGAACTAAATTTAAGGTTAAAAAATAGGGAAAACCCCGGGAAAGAATGGTAATCCTGGGCAGTAATCAATTGACAGAGGTGAGAGGAAAAAAGAGAGAAGAATCATTTTCAGAACTATTTGGAGATCAGGGTCCTCAGGCTATTTCTAAGTATTTGTATATAAGGGCATTTGTATATCTGGGAATGTTCCTATTCAGTAACATTTAAAATAACTTAATTTGGGGCACCTGGATGGCTCAGGTTGAGCATCTGACTCTTGATTTCAGCTCAGGTCATGATCTTACGGTCTATGGGTTCAGGCCCCATGCAGAGCCTGCTTGAGATTCTCTCTGCCTCTCATAAACAAACAAACAGACATTTAAAGATAGTTATTTAATATATTTCATACAAGAAAAATATATGCTTACTGTGGAAATGTTTGAAAAATACAGAAAAAGTATAATAATGAAAATATTAATTACATGTAATCATATCCCGTGTCATTTCTTGCAACTGTGCTTCTTGCTTTTACATTTAACATGATTAAAATAGATTGTGGACAACTTAATCTTATCAGAAAAATTATTCAGAAGAACAATTTTTCCAGTGTTTTGTAACACGTTACAGAAGTATTTATTGTCACAGGTAGTTAATGTTATATGAATTTAACTTACAAAGTTAAATGCTATATAAATATAGATAAGAACACATAAATATGTTAAACCCCAGATATCCTCTAAGATTAAGAGGTTCCTGCCTAGTTTTGTTTACTCTTTCATTCATCTTTTTCAATCTCTTATTTATGTTATGAAAAATACTGTTGACATGGGCTTTGAAAATACCTATATTTGGGGGGGATGGAGTTATTTCATGTAAAAAGTATGTTAATCGTCACAAGTTTCATTAGAACATTGGACATTTGTTAAAAGTATTCTCTTCTCTTGAGGAAATTGTATTCCATTCCACCCTGACATACCACACACTACAATGCTGATGTCATTTCATTGTAAGCAGGGACTGGATAGGACATGAGTCAATTCTAAGTTGTTAAGAATTTCCTTCTTTTCCCAATGGAATACACATAATTGCTGGTGGGGAATGTTCTGAAATAAGATTTAACTTTTTGTTTAAGTTTTTTTTTTTTTTTCTTAATAGAATGGAGGCGATTTGGGCCAGTAAAAGTGTATTTTTTTTTTACTACATGTTGAACAACAAAATTTTGGCTAAGATGTAAGCATGCAAGAAAAGGTAACAAACTCAATAGACTCAAAACTTTTTCAATGTGTAAATGGAAAAAATGTTACAAACTTTCGTAGAGCTCATGAAAATATTCACAGTAAAAAAAGTTCTTGTAATTTGTTATAAAATGCGCTATTTCTTAATAATATCCTAGTAGGATTTCATAGTTGACAGACAAGGTAAAGTAATTAATTGAAAATTAAGGGGTGCCTGCATGGTTCATTCAGTTGAGTGTCTGACTTCCACTCAGGTCATGATCTCACAACTCAGCTTGGTTCATGAGTTCGAGCCCCAGCATCAGGGTCTGCGCTGACAGCTCAGAGGTTGGAGACTGCTTCAGATTCTGTGTCTTCCTCTCCCTCTGCCCATCCCCTGCTCATGCTCTCTTTCTCTCCCTCTCTCAAAAGTAAATAAACATTAAAAAAAAAAAAGGAAATGTGATGGCAGAGTGCTGTTGAAAAAATAGATATGGGGGGTTTGGGGAAAAAGAATGAGTTAAAGCACCATCAGAACAATAAAAGATTTTGAAAATCAGAGAGACCTGTTGCAATAGAATTACTTCTGTCCAACATTCTATTTCAACTGTATTTTTAAATTTCACCTTAAGTTTTCAATCATGGAGTTCCCAATATTAAATACTTATATTTTAATATATAACGTGACAGGAAAAGGTGCAAGATTAATGCCATTAATATACAAAGTGAATTAAAACAAGGCTTGACAAAAGGTTTAAGTTTGGCCAACTGGCTATTCAAATCTCCTAGGTCATATTTATTTCACCTCAACTTCCTTGAAGAGTTTTCCTTCAATTTTAAGGCAGGTGTCCTTCTCATACTCTCACCAGATTTGGCAGCTGGGCCTCCATTACCCAGTGGTGAATTGTAAAATGAGCCTCGTCACTGTGACTATACATTTCGATCCTGTTATGGTTCTTTAAAAATGGCAGTTTGTGCCATTGGACAGTTTTTTATTTAACTTGATAAGGAAGCTGTCTTTTCTTCTTATTATTGTTTTGATCCTTAAATATTTTACATTTTAAAACCATAGGCCTTCTTATGAAATAGGGTTACTGAAACTTCTGGGAGCCTAAAATTGAATGACCCTGTTGTTTCTTTGCCACAACCATGGAGTTTCCCCATTACATCTCTTTTGCTGTTATTTAAAAAAAAAAAAAAAAAAAAAAAAGGACTTATTATTACTAGCTGGAGTTCTGATAGTCACATTTCAGAATTTATAATACTGTAAACTTAACAAATTTGGTAAACAAGTGTTAAAGGGAAAGAAGGGAGATCATCATGAGGTCTCTTGCATTTCATCTATAGGCAGTAGCTTGTTACTTTTCTTCTGAGATTCTTAACACACTAATGTTTAAAAATTTTTTTAATGTTTTTTATTTATTTTTGAGACAGAGAGAGACAGAGCATGAGCAGGGGAGGGGCAGAGAGAGAGGGAGACACAGAATCCAAAGCAGGCTCCAGGCTCTGGGCTGTGAGCACAGAGCCTGATGAGGGGCTTGAACTCACAAACCAAGAGATCATGACCTGAGCCAAAGTCAGACACTTAACCAACTGAGCCACCCTGGTGCCCCCACACTAATATTTAGATATAGGGAACTTACAGCCTAGAGAAAAAGTAGTAAGAAAGCATATATTGGAAATGTTATGAAGTACTATATTCATCAAAGAAAAATAGATGGAAATTGTCAGTGATTTCATATTAACATTATTTGCTTATAATCTTTAAGGCCAAATTTTGCCACACAGCCTATAAGAATACACGAGTAAAATAGCATAGAATAAAAAGGTGGAACTTTAAATATTTAGAAATGAAATATAAGGTGAAGATCAATAAAACAAAAGACTAGAGTGTTGCAATTATTGTTAGATCTGGGCTACTAATCTGGCTTAAGCCGCATTTGCTCTACCCTCTGGCTATGACCAGCTTTTCTTGAGTGGTGAGGTGCCACCACATCATGGCTACAGTGAACATGATCATGCTTACCCAAACCTGTTTGTTTTCATACGTTCTGATGGAATATAGGTAGTGCTCCAAAGTGCGAATCAGTAAAACTAATTTTTTTATTTTTATCGCAGACCAAGAAATGTGGCCCATTTTTGTAGTTCTCTGAAGATTCCTAAGAAACAGTCTTAGAATTTCTGGTGGAATGAATGAATTACTTCCCTCAAGAAGGTTCCAGATGAGAGTTGGGCCCCAAACATGTGAAGGGTACTGGAGCCTTAAAGTAACTTTTATTCTGAGTTATTGACTAAATATGGATCCTCCGCCTTCCTTAGAGATCATATAGGCAGACTTGAAGGTTGACAGCCTTCTGTAAAAATTAAAGTGCTAACTAAAATCTCTCTTTTTCTTCTCCAAAAAGAGTACCTATAGGCAAAGATAGGATTTTTCACAGGAAATTACTTTCTTAAGAAAGTGCATGTTAACAAATTACTGATCAATCCCCAGTTGTGTCTAAACACCATATGGCCAGACAAAGATGATTGTAGCTTAAAGAAATTTCAGAACAGACCATAGAATATCAAATGACATTTAAACCACGAACAACTTATTTATGGTAAGAAAAATGCATAAGAGGTTCAAAGAAGAGATAGTGATAATTAAAGGGGTTTTTATGGCATAAATATTACCAAATGATACACTTACAAGATGTATACAAAAAAATTCAAGAATTTAAAAGTAAAAGAAATCATGTAGCATAGTTAGCTTAAACAGTTTATCACAATTTAAAGAGGCAGAGAAGAATGAATGTTTTCATATGAAAATGAGATGGAACAGAATTTCTGAAGATTAGCAAGCACTTCATGAATATCACTATCAAATACCACTAGCTGGGTAGGTTACACATTCCACAGAGAGGTGGTAGTCAGGGGCAGTAGCTGAATTTGCTTATGGGAAGTTACATAAGATATAGGAAAGAGATAAAATAAGATGTAGGAGATACTAAGATCTGTCTATCTATCTATCTATCTATCTATCTATGGTATTAAATTGGATCATCATAAACCTAAGCTTCACCATTTGTTACATTATATGTTGCACACTGATGGCTTGCAAGCCAAATCCTCATCCATGTTTTCTTTGACCCCATAATTTTTAAATTGATTTTTAACATTCAAAAATCTGCCTCTAGAAAACATTGTGCTCTTGCAGTACTAAACCCACGTTTCCATGTAGCAGCACGTCCCTTTAGATGGGGCATGCATCTAAGTTTGCCACATTTCCTACCTTGCATCTTCAGTGGGTTAAATAGCTGCTTAGCCTGTGTGAGCATTAAGACTCCTGCTTCAGGTATTTTTCTCAGTATCTTACTCAAGACACCATGCCTCAAGAAATGCAAGGAAAAGATTCAAATGCAAACTTGAGAATATTGTGATTGCATGTTTTCTGAGTGATACTTTGGTGAATATTTGTTTTTCGCAACTTAGGTAAGCTCAACAGGGGCACAGGGCACATCTTATTTGCTTGCTTACCATGGCGTCTGCAGAACATGGCGCAGCTCCTGGCTTGTTCCAAGGGATTGATAAAAGTTTCTATAACTGAACATAGTAATCCAACTGTCCACAGGTACTAACTTAACACATTCCTGTTTAAAATGTACTTCATTTTAGAAGTTAAAACACTAACCATGAAAAAGTTATTTTTGTTCATAGCTAAACAGGTATTAAGAATTATCAACTGACCCTTTTATAAGCCAAGAAAATATTTAGTCCTCAAATACCCACATAAGCCTAATAGTTTGGAAATCTAAGGACTCACAATAAAACCATCCTTATTAATTCTAGTTTGAATTCAGCTGTGTACTATAAAAAGAACATTAGTTAGAATAAAAGCATACCGACAGAATTCATATATGTGATTTTAAAATAAAATAAATACAGGTGGCCCTTGAACAACATGAATTTGTACTGTGTGGGTGCAGTTCCACACAGATTTTTTTTTCAGTAAATACAGTACAGTACTGTAAATGTATTTTTTCTTCCTTATGATTTTATTAATAACATTTCTCTCTAGCTTACTTTATTGTAACAACATCATATATAATACATATAGCATACAAAATATGTGTTAACCAACTATTTGTATTATCTGTATGGCTTCCAGTTGATAGTTGGCTATAGTAGTTAAGTTTTGGGGGAATTAAAAGTTATACATGGATTTTTGCCTTTGTAAGAGGTTGGTGCCCCCATCCTCCACCTTGTTCAAGGGTTTACTGTATTTTAATTTCATAATTGTGAATTTATGACTTATAACATTTATGTCAATAGAAAATATGTTGTCAAGATCCTTAATACAGTACCTGATGCAGAGCACGAATTCCCTCGTTTGTTGTGTGACTGAATCTCAATGTTCCAGAAAGAGTAAGGTATGCTCAGATAGTGAGATTCTGCCAGGTGGAAACTGAAGCAGTTTTTCAATAGATATAAGGGAGAGGAGCATTTGGACGAACACAGAAGATAAAAAGTAGTGTTGATATCCACTTGGGAGCCAAAGTCCAGTAAGCCCACATGGGAGATTGGAGGAGTTCCAGACAGAAGGATCCAGAAGTCACAGTGAATATGAACTTGCGGGACCAGAAACCTAGGAACCAGGGTGGTGCAAATACAACTGAGAGTAAATGAGGAAGGCTTTGAAATGTTGTCAAGAACAAATGTGCAATCTCAACTTGTTTTAGGGAGTGAGTAGATCATGCAGCATGGATGAAACAACTAGTTTTAAGTGGCCAGCAGTAAAAAGACCTTTTGGAATAAACCCTGAGTGACTCCGAAGCAGAATCCATGAGCACTTGTGGGATCAACTGGGAAGATAACTAAAGCAATCTGAATTGCCTCTTGACCGTGAAGATTTTCTGACAGAATGTACATCACTAAAGTTTCTTCCTTTAGCTCTGATTTGTATGGACTTCTTTCATCCCCTGGCTCTACACAGTGATCCCCACACAGATTGGGGCTCTCTTCTTACAGTGGTCTCAGGTTCTACATCCACACATTACCAGCTCCAAGAGAAGGTAGAATTTGTATCTTATCATTCCCAGAAGTCACTCCAGACCAGCTTAGTCAAGTGCCTAGCCTTGTACCAGTCATTGTGACCAGGTGAATGGCATGTGCTCATTGGCTAAGGTCTCATTCCACACCCATTTCTGAACTAATTACAGTAGCCTGGAAGATTGAGATAAGCTGACTGGCTTAAGAGAATCAGTGTCTACTTTTGGAGCTTGGTGTGGAGTCAGTCCTATCCAAACCATGTGGCTGAGAAGTTAGGGTACTCAGGAAGAAGAAAATATAGAATGAATTCTGATGAGGAAAGCAATAAATCTCCAGCATATAAAGAGCTTAGCATAATCATTTTTGTTGTGGTAGTTGGAACATGGCAAAATATACACAAATATCAAGGTGATGTGCAATTCATCAGTTCGGGGGAAGTTGTTGCTGATACAATTTGTCATCCTCTTTAGGCCAAAAGAAGTTAAAATATTTTTCACTATGTATATTTCAAAATCTTTCTACCTAAAACAATAATAATAGCTCTTCTTCTTCCACCTTTCATTGCCTTCCTTCTTTGTTTTTCATTCCCTTCTTGAACAGTTTTGTCCTAAAGCCATTAGGTGGGGCAAAAAATAAGCTGTCTGTATGACAATTGGTATGGAGACATTGTGACCCAGTGTGTAGTGTAAGAGCCTTACCAGGTTGTGGAAGGTGTCTGCAAAGGAGGGATGTCCTACTCAGGGTGTCAGAGCCTGAGCACAGAGAGGAGGATATCTACAAAGAAGGGCAATCTGACATGGAGTATCAGAAACTGATCATGTCTACTTGGGATCATGTAAGGATCCCACTAAGGATCATGTCTACTTGGGTTGAATGGCCTAATGTGGGGAGTCAAAGCCATAAAATAATGGTAAGGGCATATCTGCAGAAGGGTCCAGGGTATCAGAGCTCTGTGGCATGTAGGGGACCTCCATGTAGAAGAACAGCCTGGCATCATTGCTGGAATCCAAGCTCGAAGTAGAGTGCATCCAAGCAGGAGACCAATGGAAGGGTGAAGATGTGTTTACTGAGAATTGATCAAATAAGTAAATACATTAGGGATATGGGAGCCTGGTTTCTAATTGTCCAAGGTACAAATGTGGAAGGAGGGAAATCTGAATGAGCTCCATGGTGTTGGATTGGGGCTACAGGTAGATGTGTAAACTCATATTTTTCTATGGATAGAAACATAGTTATGGTAGCTCTGTCCACAGGATGTCCTCGAAACAGCATTACCCCCAAACCAATTAGAACACACCTAGGGCCTAGATCTTTATTCTAAATACCAGTTTTCTCGAAAAGAAAACTAAGATGCTTGATAACTGGAACAGGTAAATTAGAAAATAAGTCTGATGTATCTTGTGCTAGACAATAAGGAAACACTTAAAGAATGATGGGAACATGCTACAAGGACAGAGAAACCAACCTGAAAAAGCTTCCAGTAGTCAACTTAGAGACAATTGGAACATCAACGTAAATAAATTATAAGTTAAATTAATTATAAAGTAAATAATTATAAGCCATTGAATAAAAAGGGAAATATGAATACATATACACACTACACACACACATACACGCACACACTCACACACACACAGTAGTTTCCCTCTAAAATAACTCCCTCCAAAATGATTATTAATTACAAAAAAGAAAAGAGTAACTTTACAGTGGAGGAGCTTGGCAGATACCATTTTAATCAAGTGATCAAAGTGAACTCTGTTAGTAAGGAGATACACCAAAATCTTGTACCACCTGATAGAATATAGTGAGAAAAAATAAAGCATCGTTTCTGTATTTGGCATTCTGTATTTGGTACGTCTGCCAAAGGTGCGTAACTTAAAACTAATCATGAGGAAACACAGACGAACCAAAATTAAGGAGTATCTGTGAAATAACTGGTCTATAATCTTCAAGTGAATCAAGGTCATGAAAATCAAAGAAAGGTAAGAACTGTTCCAAGACTGGAGTAGACCAAAGAGACATGGAAACTAATACAGTGTGCGATTCTGAACTGGATCCTTTTGCTATAGAGGACATTATTAGGACCGGTGACTAAACTTGAAGGGAGGAGGAGTATTAGATGATACTAAAAATATATTACTGTCAATTTTCTGATTTTGATGGTCCTGTGGTTAGGTAGGGGATGTTTTTCATGTGTCAGAAATACACTCTGATGTATTTAGAAGGGATGGGGCCAAAAGTTGATAACTCACTTCAAGAATAGTTCAAGAAAATAGTTCAGAAAAAAAAATTATCTATACTATACTTGCAACTTTTCTGTAAGTTTGGCAGTATTTTTCCAGGTTCTCTGTGAGAACTTAAATTTTTGGTAGACAAAATAGCCATTCATTCAATGCATCTTTGAATGTTTATAATCTACTAGAAATGGACACCCACAAATAAAATATGTTAGCCATCGTTTCAATGTGTCCATCCAAGAGGTGTACTAGTGCAAAAGGAAGGAGAAGTCATTTCTGAAGGGTATAATTTTAAAAAACGCCAAGTAGGTATGAAACAGATTGTAATAAGTGAAAAAAGGAATTAGAGCATTGCAGAGAGGAAAAAGAATAAAAGCTCAGAGGTTTGGGGCAGTAGTGAAGAGTAAAGATTGATTCAGGCATGGGGGCTCATCTAGGAAGAGGAGAATACATTTTGAAGGGAAATATATGGAGCCTTGAATGCCAGATTCTGAGGTCTGAATTTCACTTTTTTTTTAAAAGGAGAAATAAGTAATTTTTGTGGGGAAGAGAGTCTCGTGTCAGAATATTTTTCTATGAATTTCAGGAGTGCGTCAGTAGAAAAGGTTATCACCATTGTAATAGATATGGCAAAGAAAGAAACTGTAGATTTGGAGAGTGGGATTTATAATTACATAATTAGATAACCTAAAGGTAAGCATGAGCTTTGTAATGACTAAATAAAACAACATAGGACAATATGAAATACTAAAATTATAGTTTTTCTGTATACTATCAAGAGGATAAAATGGGCAAACAAGAACGATGAAAAGCATAGAGTAGTTAGGAATAACGAAGAATATTTTGATAGAGGTTTATTAAAATACTTTAAAGCTTATGTGAGATGTTTTTATTTGAAAACAGAAGAGCTGTAAATGGAAAAATGTTTATTCATTTATTCTTCAGTCAACCTTCTCATATCACTCAGTGTTCCAGGAACAGGGACTAGAGCGTTGAACAAGACAGATACCTTTCCTGCTCTCATAGAACATGAGAGGAAGTACTGGATAAGAAACATAGAAAAATCAGGCAATAATATTTCATATTTTTATGTGATAGAAAAAAGCCAGGAATATATGAAAGGGAGTGAGAAAGGCGCTACTTTATATTAGGGTTTCAAGAAAGGTTTCATTGAGGAAGTGAAATTTAAGTGATTTAGATTTAGAAAAACTAGCTTACTGTTAAGGAGCACTGCCAGCAGACAGAAGAGCTGTTAAAATGCCCCAAGCTAGCCGTGCAAGAAGGCACATTTGGCCAAAGCAAGAAGCAAGATAAACAAAGGCAAGGGTGAGAATGAGATGTTGCTGCAGAGTTAAGTCTGGATCAGGTCACAGGGTTGATGGTACAGAGAAAGGATGGTTTTCAGCAGGAGAGTGACTTAATTGTATTTACATTTTTTAAAGAGCAAGAGCAGAGCTGGGGGTGGGGGTGGGGTGGTAACAATTAGGAAGCAATTCAGGAGATCAGACTAGAGATAATGGTGAGTTAAACAGAGGTGGTAGGAGGGGCACCTGGGTGGCTCCATTGGTTAAGTGCAGGACTTCAGGTCATGATCTCACAGTTTGTGAGTTGGAGCCTCCAATCCGGCTCCCTGACAGCTTGGAGCCTGGAGCCTGCTTTGGATTCTGTGTCTCCCCCTCTCTCTGCCCCTCCCGTGCTCACTCTCTGTCTCTCAATAACAAATAAACGTTAAAAAACAAACAAACAAACAAAAACAGAGGTGCTAAGAGTGGATGGAACTCTAAGTGATCAGATTAGAAATTTTGATAGCTGCCTTGAAATGATTTTCCAGGGGTTTATATATAAGAAGGAAGAAGAAAAAATTCTAAGATGAAGTTTAGTTTTCTTTTTCTTTCTTTTTCTTTTTTCTTGAGGAATTAGAGAGTGATTGCATTAGCTGAGAGAGAAGACTTAGGGGAGGAGGAGTTATAATAGATATCCCTAAATATAGACCTTTTATTTAAAAATTAACATATAATAAGGAAAGTATTCTAAACTAAGAGCAAAGAGTTAGATTATCAGTAAAAGTCTTAAGTAAATTGACTATTTGCATTAAAAGTTACATTTTTCAAAAATATGTCAGATTCTCATTAATTAAATGTAAAATTGTAGTCATCTAGTACCTAACAAAAAATTATGCTAACATTAATTTGACCTTGGGTTAGGAAACTGCTTTTTAAACAGACAAGAAATATAAGGAACCACAAAGAGATTATATAAAATAAAATAAACTGGAAGATGTTTGTAAAAGATGTGTCAAAGCTTAAATGTCCTTAATAGTTCATAAAACATACTTTTAATTCATTAAAACATACCAAAATAGAAATTGGGGGGAAAAACTGAAAAATTTTTAAAGGAAAATACACAAATGACCAATGAAAATGAAGAAGAAGTTCAAATTCACTGGGAATTTTTTTTAAGTAAATTATACACAACAGCAGTTTACTATTGCTTGTTTAGCAGTTATTTTTAAAAATACTAATGTAGGTAATAGGAGATGAACACTCAAAGTTATGGAATTTTTTTTGGTTGGGGAGTGTGGGGTGTTATACAACAGAGTAATCTTTGAATGGATTTGTAAAACTCTACTTTCTAATAATTTATAATGAAATTTCTAATAATTATAATGAAAAACTCATTTCTTTAAAATTTTTAAGGACTAAGAAGCTCCTCATGAATTCATTTTCCCCATAATTGAAGCTCTTTAAATATTGAAACACATGTTTTTCTAAAAATAAAAATGGATTCAATTTTCCCTAATTCCAAAAGTCTTACAAACTTATCACTGTAGATTCCAGTAATGTGGAGGAATATTATGAAAACAGTACAAATTGTTAATAGTATTATTAAGTAGAGAAAACAATTATTGACATTTTGATGCATATCCTTCCAGAAAGTTTGCACTGAAGCTTCTGCTTATTAAAACAATAGTTTCTTCCACTAAATTGTAAGGGATTAGAGCCATTAAACTTTACATTTGTCAGTGCTCCTTCCACTTCTCCCCACCCACCCCCCAGCCTATTTAATAATACCTAATTTCTTACCTGGCATCTTTCCTATATTAACCTATCTTCAGCCCCAAACAATGGTGCTAAGTCAAGTATTATCATTCACATGTTAACAGTGGAGATACGGGAGTCTTAGGACAATAATTGTCTTGTAGTTCAGTGATTCATTTTAAGGTGGAGCCAAGGTCAAGGCCAAGTCTGTCAGATTCCACAGCCCTTGTCTTCTATGTTGAGCTGATCTCTCACCTGTGGCTAAAGGCACAACATTGCAAAGTTGTGCAAAGTTCAGTTTAGTATTTGGAATGAAATCAAAGTGAATCAAATGCTAAATATTTATAATATACTTTGAAAACTACTGTGTACAGCTTAGGTTGTTACTCTAAAAGAAAAGAATACTAAAAGGGATATAGAGAATGTGAAGAAAGAAACATGAAAGAAATCTAGCTGAATGTCATATATAATTTCTTGAGGAAAGACTAAATAAGTTTGACTTATAGAAGCCACTGAAGCATTGAAAATAGTTTTAAAAAATGATGGTTCTAATATGTCTTTCTATCATCATAAATTAAGAGGGAGACATAAAGTTAAAGCAGAATTATTTGAGTACAAGGAACTATATCTCAATTAGTAGACCCCCATCTCTAGAGATATTTGTATCTACCTATTTTGAGCAGTTTATACAGTTATGTGCTGAAGCATTAGACTTTATCAGTTAACTAATTCATTAAACAAATATTTATGGAGGACCTACCGTGTGCCTAGCCCATTATGCACTGGTATAAAAAAGCTAAGTAAACCATGTAATTTGTTAAAGTGTATTCTAGTCTAATGGCATTACAAAAGTCTTGCAACGTGTCTTATGCAAGTGATTTTGTTCTTACCAACTACGTCTATATTCTTACCAATGACATCTATATTCTTAACCTGCTTAGTTTCTACAAGTTCACAAGCCCTATCCAAAGTCCTTGAGCGATACATTCCAAAATTTAGAATGCTCTGGGGTATAAAAAGGTAATGAGATGTGTAGTCTATATGTTACAATAGTTTCTGCAGAGTCAAGGCAGTATCTGGTAATCAAACACAATAACATTTTCAGTGAAATATATGCATACAAACACTAACAGCCTTATGTCAGTCTAGGTTGTGTTTCATGCCATAGGCATTCCAGTTAGACCAAATTTTATCATCAACTAAATTAAACAAACAAAAATGCCTGTTGATTCTCAGAGCTTTTTGTATATCAGGATTGTTGATGTGAGACGTAAATGTAGTACATTTACAAGGGATTTTTAAGACTTGCTCGGGCTTGCAAAATATGTTCCCCAAATAGTAACATATAAGGTATTTTATAGTTAACTAATGAAAAAGGGGAACTTTCTGCTTTACTGTTCTCACAGCCTTTTATAATTTAACAGTCTTTGTGAATCTATAAGAGATTCGAATATTTTTTATAGCAGAACCTATTTATTGCAGACTATCTTAAGAAACTAGTATTGTGTGGAATACCCTTTGAGAAACACTATGGTAGTGATATGAGAAGACCAGAGGTTACGCTCACCCTTGTTTGTTGTGGGTTTTTTGGCATTTTAAAATTTACAGTTGATTAAATTATATGGTCTAAATGAGGCACAGGTAGTGACCCCTGGAAAATACTGGTAAATATCCCAAAGTGACAGGGAAATGATCTGGCTTTTGTGGAAGAACCTGTTAGAAGGGAACCCTCTCTAGAACCTCTCATTTTTCAGCTGTCTTAGTCTATTCGGCTGCTGAAACAATAATAAAGTACCCATAAGCTGAGAGGCTTATAAACAATAGAAATTTGTTCCTCATGGTTCTGGAAGCTAGAAAGTCCAGGATCAGGTCACTGATTAAGTTTAGGTGTCTAATGAGAACTTGCTTCCTCCATGACACCTATCTTCTCCCTGTACTTCACGTGGCTGGGGGTTGAGGGAAGTCTCTGGGGTCTCTGTAAGGGTGCTAACTTCATCAGGTTAGCAGGATGAGTGTTGCCTGCACAACCTGCTCACTTCCCACAGGCCCCCACCTCCAAACACTATTACATTGGGAGTTAGGATTGCAACAGATGGCTTTGGTGGTGGGCAGGGGCCACAAACATTCAGTCTATAATAACAACCATCCATGCTTCAAAGGTAGCAAAAAGCATAAAGTTATGATTTGAAGTTTGCAGGGGAATTCCCTTGGAACCAAAATACTTCTTACTAGCCGATATGATTTATTAATCAGCAATTTATTCTTTGCGTTAAGAACGACCCTCTTTTCTCTGCCTTCCCATAAAATGGACATTAATTTGCCTTGGAGGTCAGTGTAAATTCGCTAGTACTGTATTTAGCTTTAGAAATGGTGTGACCATTCATAAAAATTATACACAGTACAGGTGAGGGTGAAATTGAGTTGAGTACAAGGAAAGGGGGTAAGGCATGGCAAGAGGGGTGCCACTCTACAAATTTGTCAAGATTTAGCCCAATTTACTTAGAGAAATGCCACTATTTGGCAAGTGCTAATAGGAATTTGGAAATACGATTCAAGCAAGGAAAAATGAGATGCTTTTAGTAACTGAAAATTCTAAGTGAAAAGTTATTAAACCAAGGGAAAATGTCCTACTTTTTAAAAAAGTATGCGAAACAAATATTGTGCTGTAAATACTAATTGACAACATAGTACTCTATTAAGTATTATCAGATACTGGTTTTTGGAAGGAGAAAATTTTCACTTACGTATGGAGAAGTAAAATTACATAAGCAAATCCATTCTTCTGAAGCTTTGTGTATATGTTTAATCTGTGGAGCAGTGTTTTCTTAGAAATGAATCACATCAATTGCTTCCATGAAGAAAAGGAATATACACACTTAGAAATCAAATCACCTTTTTAAAATTAAGGTTTTATCTGTTGTATAATAGGTAAACTACTGTGAAGTGTAGTTGCCTGTTTAACTTTATATCTGCTTTGATTTTGGCAGTTTAGCTAATTCAAATAAAATTTGTGAAGTTAAGCACTTTCAAGAAAAGGAATAGGAGAACCTAATTTAACCTAGAGTGTCTCTTTTATTCTTCTGTTATTCATTTGAAGTGCCCTATCAGCTTGAACTGACCAACTTCAGTCATTTTTACCCTTTTATTTTTTTTCTCTAATGTAAACTGAAATTCCCTGCTGTTCGTGGTATTTTACTGTTTAGCATCATTTAATGAGCAGGTATCATTAAACTTAAAAGGTCCTTTTCTGTGTATCTCTGATTAGTTAGTGAAGAAACCAAAGAATTTCTCTTAATATATTTTCATGTTGGCCCATTTTACATTTAAGTGCTTTTTGGATGAAGTAGAAAATAATAATTTTGGTTGAAGTCGGAAGGATTCTGTCAAGTGAATATGTGTTCTGTTGTGAAGTTGTAGAATATAAATTGTTTACCAGTGTTGCTGTATATTTTTCCCTTATAAATTTATGTGTATGGATTTGTAAATAAGCTATTATACTTTACTTTGATTTGTTTTTCCAAAAAGATAGATATAATGGTAATTAAACGTAGATGCTTTAATGTCAGGGCTCATATGATCTTTATTATAAAAGCAATAGTTTACTGAATGTATAGAAGGAATGAAAAGGCTTTAA
Organism: Panthera leo; assembly: GCF_018350215.1. NCBI lineage: Eukaryota > Metazoa > Chordata > Mammalia > Carnivora > Felidae > Panthera > Panthera leo. The sequence goes on from NC_056680.1 coordinate 131,543,335, forward strand.
TACTAAACTCATTTAATCAAACAGTGTCACCCTACACTTGGTTGCAGTTTCTTTTAAATTACAATAAGGAAAAAATTTAACTAGTAAAGAAACAGTAACAGCCATTAATTATATTCCTTCTGTTTGGCGTTCACGTGTGCTGCACACAACATTGCTGATATTTTATTGTTAGGTCTAATTTTGCTTTCAGGAAGAAAAGAATATCTATGAGATGAATAGCGTGGAGCCAAAATAATGAGGCTAAAACACAAGCAAAGGTCAGACAATGTGTAATAAGTTACAGATGGCATTGTGTGACATTAACATTGGTAACAGGTAAAAGACGTAAGAGTGCTGCCTACTGGTAAAAAGTAGTAGTGTTTGAAGGGTAAGTGAAATCAAGTGTAGGTAACCAAACTGTAAGTTATATGTTTGGTTACATAACGTTGCTATTATTGATACCTCTGACCCCAAATATTCTTTTCATTAGTATTCATGAAGCCTTTATGAGAGAAAAAGTCTGGTATGGGACTTCTGTTTTTGTTCTTTGAGACCATGTTTAAATAGTATACTTGCTGTCTTGCTTTAAAAATAGATTTTTAAAATATATTTGTCACGCGATGTCTGTACAGTTTCTCTTATGTGTGGTCCTTCTTTGATAACTTTGACTTTTTCAGCTTTAACAGTCAACGTTTCCAAAATATATTTAGTTGACAAATAAAACCCTGCCTAGGGAAGTCAACTGTCAATTTTAGTAATAGATAGCTGGATATTTAGACAGTTTGTTGAGACAATGCATTGACAGAAAAAAGTATGATTTATATGTGCAGCAATCAACATATGATAAGTCTCATTGAAAAAAAAAATGACAATTAGACTGCTTTAAAAGCACCAGACCAAAGTTTTAGCAACTTAAAATCAAATATACCTGTATGTAGAGGTTACTTTTCCATGTTCCACTTAAAATAAGTTCAAAGTTTTCTGTGCTAGAAATAAACATTTTTGCTAGAAATGCTTTGGCATATATATGAGTTTATTTTCCAATAAACTAATTTTGTTTATAGTCTTGAAAAGTAATTAAAGTTATTCTTAGCATTATTAACCCAACTGAACTTGAAGCTTTAATTTTATAACCTTGGTTAGTTTAATATTTGTTGTGCAGTGTTTGTGTGGGTATGACATGATAGACTTAATTAAATGTGATGATTTCATTATTCTGATTTGAAACCTTATTGTACACATTTTATCTTCACTTTCAGACATCCATTATATAAGACTTATTAAAACACTGCGCACTGTAAAAATAGTTGTTACAAAATGAGGAAACTGCCCTTTCATTATGTATAACTTTCTCACTTACATAATGCAGTTTCCATTCTGAAAAAGAGTTGTGCCAAAACTAAATTGATGAACAACGAGGAAAAAGGAAGTATTTTTCAATACCCAAAACTTGCTTTTACTTTCTGGAGGGAGGAGAAGTAGAGGCTATATTGTCTCTTTCATGGCATAAATACACCCCTTATGCATCGATTCTCCTTCTTCCTCTCATATTCCCTCATTTGCTTTCCTGGTCTCCTCTCTCTCCAGCCAGTATGTCTCTTTCACTCTATCTATACAGTATCTTCCCCTGTGTTAATTTAAATGGACATTGCCGTGAAACTCCGGTCAAGTGAAATTGGAAGCGTTTAAATATTATTTTTTTTTGTGAATTTTATTTCTGCTCATTTTACTGACCTGTAGAGAGAAGGGAGAGAGAGTGGAAGGAAGGACAGGGGTAAAATGAGAGAAAGAATAAGGAAGAACAGGAGAAAAGTAACAGATGATAGCAAGTGAAATGGAAATAAGTCGGGTAACATTGTATGCAGATTTTGTGTATGGACTGTAAAGTGTGAAAATTGTCTAGGTGTGTGAGAAATTGAAATTCGCGTTCTTGAAACAGTTTTACCAATCTGCAAAATAAATTGACAAATAGTAAATACAACATTCCTGAAAGGCTTAGTGATGGCTAAAAGATAATTTAACCTGCTTGGCTAATAGAACAATCAGGTATCAGACCACCAAGAAGGAGTTTCAATAGCATAGAAAACAGCAGGGCAGTTTCTATATTGAAACGTAGCAAACATTTTTTCCTATGTGAAAGTTTCTTCTAGCTTCATAGCATAAGCAACAGTGTCAAAACCCAGTGCTAACAGTAGTCTGCACTGTGGTCTTAATCATCTTAGGTTTTTCACCTAAAACTGCTAGAAATAGTTTTCAGAAAAGTGTCAGACAAGAGAAATGCTTTACGTAGTGAGAGGAGCTAGATTGCAACTATTATATTGTTCTTTTTAACAACATGAATAACCATATGTTAATACTTTTCCCTTAGCAGCCAATAAGGAAAAATAATTACTTTTAGAAACAGGTTTTTCTAAGTAAAAGTTCTTACCTATTTCATTTCTGTGTAAATATTTAAGTAGTCTTTTTTTTTTTTTTGACCTGTGTATTTCTTTATGGTATTTTGCAAAAACTATAATGCATGTTTAGGGGTAATAATTTATCTAGGAAATGCATATTAATATTTGGTAAAGATGGAGGAGTCCTTAAGACAACATTGTAACATCATTCAGTAAAGACATGTTTTCTGTTTTCTTATATTATATTCCATTTTTATAGACATCGCTTTCCCATAAGCTATTTTAACTCTTAACATCTTTTTTAAAATATACTTAAAAGGATAGATAAAAATGTTTTTATTCTCAAATATTATAAAACTATTTTCTTTCTGTTTTATTTCTAATAAAAATGTAAAGCTGAATTTTTCACTAATGTTTTATTTGTAAAACTGAACAATCATGATGGTGATTGAATGCTTTACTTGCATACTTTCTAAATTTATGAACTTTGGTACATTTGACATCAAATTATTTTTCCTTTTTTTGTCATTAAAAATGGCATCAAAACATAAATTCATCCTAACACAGCTTGATTCGCAGATTGAGCTACCATAATTTAAAATAAAAGTTTTAACCCTTATTTTTTGTGCTTGATTATTTTCAAGCCCAATTTATATATAAGACATAGCTTGCTGCTCTAATATCTGAAAATCTTAAAGTGTAAAGCATGCCAATATTCTAATTTATATCTTGCACATAATAGGTAACAGTGTTCATGTCCATGACCCCATACTAAGTAATATAATGAGTGCATATCTTATCTTTTCACATCATCGATGATCTCATGTTTTAGGAAAAACACTTGTTAACTATGATTCAAAGTGGCAAGAAGAAAGCAAACCTTCATTTTTGCATAGTCTTCTTTGGTACTTGGTATTTTTCTTCATTGCCTTATTGGTAACTTTTTATTTTTCTTTTGCTATAATTCTTTGACGTTCTGTTATTTCTCATAATGAAATAATCCTTCAAATGTAAAATTGAGCTGTTTGTGTAGTTAGAGGAAAGTTATCTTTTGCTTAATTGCTATTAATTTAGCACTTCTGGTATCTTATCCTGGAAAACTTTAACCATTCATTTAGCTTTGAGGCAATACTTTTTAGAATTATGGGGAAAACATTACTGCCTTACATGGGTGTAATAACAATTAAATGATTAAAACTTGGTTAATAAATTAAAATTTTTCATTAGAGATCTATAATCTATTCTATTTTTTTCTCCTGAGATAATCATAATATATGTTGGATAGCTCATTGTCACACATGATATTGTCACACATGTCCATGATATTATTTCTTACCTAACTCAGAACCAGAGATGGAGTATATACAATGCTAGGGGAGCACATAAGGAGGGCTTAGCTATAGATATTTAAAAATATTGATGTATGGTAATCTTCCTGCATTGTCTATAGGACAAAAATAGTTTCATCTCATCTTTAAAAGAAATTTTTAAAAAATGAGTTACTGCCATGAAGAATAAACTCAATACATTTTAATGAACATTTTATTGATTCTTTTTTTCTTTTTTCTTCATATAAATATCTTAACTGAATACTTAACTGTTCTTTGGTTCCCCATACTAAGTGCTATATGGCTGTGTTACCCTGGCAAGTGATTTAATTGTCCTCTGCCTCAGTTTCTCCATCTGTAAAATAAGAAAGATAATAATATTACTTACATCATAGAGTTCTTAGGATTATTTTCCAATTGATTTTTTCCTTCCCCGGTTTCCGCTTATAATTTT